>NW_008825253.1:725400-731441 GCF_000699105.1 Pygoscelis adeliae
GCTCCCAGCTGCACCCCCCCAGCTCCTTCTCCCGCCTCGCTCTCTCTTTTGGGGTAAAATCCCCCGCCAGGAATGCTTGGAAACGCCAGGTTTTATTGCCATACAAAGCTGCATCCCACAGCTGCTTAAAGCATCACCCAAACAGCACGAGCAGCGCTAAGGAGATACAGACCCCACGGATAAAGGCACCCTAGCCAAGCTTCTTATGTTCAGAGCATCCTCACAGTGGCACCCGTGCACGTAGAGCTGGCCGAGCATCTCCACTGCACCCCAGCCCCTGCCATAGCTGTGGAACGGTCCCCGAGGGCGCAGGACCCCCGGCACAATCCCCCGAGCAGCAGAGCACAGCAGCTCGGTGAACCCGAGCGGGGCGGTTTTTGACCCCATTTTGCAGAAGACAGCACCGCACACACCTCCCTGCCCAGGGCAGAGCGGCCACCCAGCCTCTGCCCGCAGCAGCACCGGGTACCAAACCGGGCGGGGACGCGGAGAAGGGGAGCGAGCCCCAGCCCAGCCCCGCGGCTGCCTCGGCACACAGAGCTGCCATCGCCCAGGTACTGGAAAATCAGGTGACGTCGCTTTTGCAGCACAGCCCCTTTTGCAGGCGGCCCGAGAGTCAGAACATATTTTATCATATACATAATCTCAAAGAAAAAAACCCCTCGTCTTCTAGATTCCCAGACAGTACACTCAGCATCCTCATGCTACTGATGTAATCCTGGAGAAAGGTCCCCTGGGCCCAGCCTCGCTAAGCCAGAGCTGCACCGAGCCCTCGGCTTCAGGCCCTCGCCTGTGCATGGAGATGGGCCAGTCTCCCCGCAGCCCCTCGGTGCTGCACCGCTGGGATACCCCGGGCACGTTTTATGGACCCGTTTATACACTTGTTGAGTGTCTAAGTTCACTTTGCACCCATGGGGAACATTAATAGCTCAGTAAAGCTCTTTGCTAATACTATTCTTGCTGTCCTTTCTGTTCAGCTGCAATAAAAATTAGCCAGGAATAAAACTGACATCATAATAAATAGGAATAAAACCAACACAGCAGATTCCTTAGGTAACTCTGCATAACCAGGTACCGACCTTCAGCCCCAAAGAATTTACCGTTAACTAAAAGCAACTGCAAGGCAAACCCTGAGCTGAGGTACAACAAGTGAAACGCAAGATAAGTCGGTGGCGTGACGCCAGGGTGCATATTTGACCCAAATTGCTTAAACTACAGCTGGTTGAGTGATTCACTGCATCCAGCTCCATCAATGGGCCTGGCCTGGCTCTCTGTTTGTGACTTGTCTCCGGAGAGACGGAGGGTTTCTTTGTTTTGTTTGTATGAACGCCTTGGTTATTCAGGGAACCGTGACACACGCTGTGGGAACATTGGCCGGCTGCTCCTGGAGAAGATGCACATGGTGGATCCATATTTGGACCTGGCTGCTCGGCTCTCCTGGGACCCCTCCTGCTCTCGCTTGACCTCAGGAGCATCGCTCGTGTCTTCGTGTGACCCATAACTCTGTCCTGCTCCCCAGCTCGCCTGGCACAAGGAGGGCTATGGCCAAGAGAGGTCTGTGATGCATGGGGTGGGTAGACGGAGGAGAATGCAAGGACTTGGCTGGATCCCAAGCATCCCTCTAGCCCGGTGTCTGGTCTTTGATGGACGGATAGCACTGGAGCACCAGGAGGGAACAGACATGGTCAGAGGCACCTGAGAGAACCGGTGCCGGAGAACACCTCCGTGTGTTTAACTGCCCTTGGTGCTTGCTCTCCCCTGAACTCCCTGTGCGCACCTCGAAGGAGGTGGGTGGCACAGAGTGGGGCACCTGGTCTACCCACGGGCAGGCGAAGGGGCTCTGCACCCGAAAACATGCACCCTAAGGCAGGTTAACCCCATACGGACTCAGGCAAAGGAGAAGAGCCGGGAATGTCCCCCAAAACCCCGTCCCCCACTGCACGGTACCTCCTGCCACCCTGCCCGGTTGTGCCGTCTTTAAGCCACTTGAGTTGGAGAGGGGAATATTAAATAAACAGAGCCAGGCCCTCGGTTGCCCGGCTGCGATGTTCCCTCTGCGCTAAAGAGAAACAAGCCCCAAATACTTGAAATACAAAAATCTCAACCTGGGATCAATTTTTTTTCTTTCTGAGCCAACTTGTGGGAAGAAAAGTCCGCCCGACTTTAGGAGCGGGCGGAGGAAGGAGATGAAAACAATTAGATACCATCTGAGCGGCCATTTCGTGCCCTTCCAGGCTGAAATTGGCTCCTTTCTCCCAATGAAATTCCGTAACGTGGAGGACTACCTTCAAGGGTTTTGGAAATACCAAACGCAAATATATTCAGCGCTGCTGGAGTTTCCCTGTGTCAGTAACGCCGTCCCCGGGCTGTGGGATTCCTGCCCCCCCGCACCACGAAATGTCCTTAGCGACACATTTACACCAGGATCACCTGCAGTCCCTCCTGGGGGTAAGGCACAGACCAAGGCGTCCTTGCTCCTTCTCCTTCCAAGCATGTTTTCCAGCAGAAAACCACCTTTTTCCTCAAAATGGGAATTCCCCCAGGAAGCAGCCAAGGTCAGCGAAACTCTTCCTTTCTGCTTTGCCATTCAAACTACGTGGAACCGCACATTTCATTTTCACGGCCAGTAAAACCAGAAGCCAACCCAGCGTCCCCGCTGCAATGCTGGCCACGGTGGCGAAGCCTCAGCCACCCCGTGGGCTGCCGCGCCCGCCGCGGAGCCATCCCGATGGCTTTGAAGTCGTTTGGACTTTGCCATGACCGTGGGCATTGGGGTTAAGTCTCGACAGGTGGGGATGGAGGGGAAACCCAAGACGTTCACCCCATCCAAGCGTGGCCAGGGCAAAATTTTAGGACTCGTGAGTGGGGCTTATGGCTGTGGGTTGAGCGGAGAAGCTGATGGGGAGGTGGGCATGGTGGTGAGCCTCAGCATCCAGCCCAGCCGACCCCGTGGGAGCACCAGCCCGACCCCAGCTCCATCTAATTTTTTGGGGGGGACACACAAACCCTCCACCGCTTTGAGACGGGCTCAGCCTTGCCCCTGGCAGAGCATAGCTGCCTTCCAGCCGCTGGGGCAGCAGATGGCAAATTGACGTGAAAAAATGCTGAAAATGAAAATGCAACAAAATGCTACACGGTTGCCTGTCCCTTTCGATTCAGTTTTTGGTCAACTAAATTGTTATTGAATAAGGCAAGCTGCGTCAAAAATGTACTTTAATGAAGTGCAGCAGGGGCTCTGGCATTATTTCCCAAGCTCCACTAAGGTTTTAATCCCCCGGCTCTCTAAGCCACTGCGCGACATATGCTTTAAAGAGGATATTTTTTGCTCCCTGGTATTTCACGCATGTTATATTTTAAAGACTGCTGCCAGTTTAGTTTAGGCCCAAAACGTTGGTGTCACTTGTGGAATGGAGGAGGGGAGAGTTATTTCACCAAAGTGATTAAAAATAATCCCAGAGCAACATCGGAGGAGGGCCGCGCAGCACACAGCCCGAGTCCCCTCGTGTCCCCATCAGCAAGTCTGGAGGTCTCCAAAAAAATTTGGGAGGGGTCCGAAAATGTCAGGGGGCTGATGAGCATCCTCCGTGCCCAGCCTCACCCTCCAGCCCAGCGCTGATCCGGCCAAGGATAATCCCAGGGGCCTCCCCAGGCACCAAGAACGGACTTTGCTAATTAGTCCTGGCTTGTCTCAAGCAAACTTTCTGCTCTGTTTGGTTAAGACCGGCCTGGAGTGACTAATATCTGCAGCAGGGAGGAAAAGCCCTCCTGGCATCTCGCTTCTTGCCTGGGAGAGCCTCACTCGGGGAGATATTAAAGGCTTTTGTTTCCAGGAGCTGTCAAACCCCTCACCTTTCACAAGCACTAAAACGGCCAAGGGAAAAAATATATGTGAGTGGAATAATAATTTTTAACTCATAAATTTGAGCTCATAAATCAAGGATTGACGGAGCAGTCGTTGTAATGTCTCATGAGTTAACATTCGAGGTTTTCTTTCACCTGAGGAAAAGGAAAAAAATACCCAAGTCTCTGCCCTTCCACTCCAGAGTTTGCTATAAATCACCTTAATGTTACACTCTTGCTCTTAAATAGACCAAAAGCATGAGCGTGGGGAACAGATAGCGAAACTGGGTAATTTAAAAAGTACAGTACTGGGAAGAAAGCTTTTTTTTTTAAAAGAAAACCAACACAACAGACCCAAACCATTCCCTCTCTGCTTTTAAAAGCAAAGGGCAAATCCCGCACTCCAAGAAGCACACCCCCAGGGACCGAGGCCAAGCCTTGGTCCTGGTCCTGCCATGGCGCTGAGCTCGGCGAGGGCACGCGGACAGCTTGGCTGCCGCCGGCAAACTGCGGAACGGGCCTGTCTGTCTCCGTGGGTTTGAATTCCGGATTGAGGAAAACAAGAGAAAATAGAGGTGCGCGGAGAGAGGTGTCACGCACGTGTGTAAGGGAGGGATGGAAAGGGATGGGGGTGGTACTCGGGTCGAACGGAGAATCCAGCCGCCCGATGTCCCCATCTGTCCTCTGCCGAGCTGGGAACATCACCGCAACACGTGCCGTGATGGCCGACGGAGCCGCCCACGCGCACCGCAGCTGCCCACCACGAGCCACGCTCTGCTGTCACCGCAAAAGGGAGAGCAGCACAGAGCAGCATGTGCCCAAACTGGGGGCACCCTACCCAAACTGGGGGACCCGACTCACCCCAACTGGAGATGCAACGGCTGCACAAGATGGGAGGCAACAGAAGAGGAGCGCACCCCGTCCGCCCCGCAGAGGGGACAACTGCAGAGCCGGGGCTGTCACCCACCTGCTAATGAAGTCCCACCGCCCCAGCTCCTCTCCTGGGAGGGCTACGGTGGGAAGTAGGGAACATGATGGGAAAAGGTGGAATCGAAAGAAAATGTGCAGCTGGGCACTGGGCTGTGTCCACATGCAGGTTCTGGCTCTCCCAAAGTTAAAAACTGGTTTCCCCCCCCCGCCCCCCGCACAGATTTTATCTGTTTTAGATAAGAAGGATGAAGCTCAGCATATCTGAACCTAGTGTCCCAAATGCTGAAGGTGTTTTGACCCCCACCCAGAGGTCCCCCCCCCCTCCATCACCGCTGTGCCCGGTCCAGCCGAGAGCAGATCCCTGCTGCTCCCACCCAGGGCTCCGCAGGGGCGCCAGCAGCGAGGAGCGAGGAGCTGGTGCGGAAGATGCTGAACGGACGAGATGTCGGGTCGGGGAGGCTGCGGCCACGTGGCCGGCAGAGCGCCGGGAGGAGGAGGAGGAGGAGGAAGGCATTAGCATGCGGAGCACAAGTGTGTGCGTGGCACGCTCCTCTGCCTAATCCGGCGGGTTCAAAGCAGCCGGGTGGTGCCGGGCGCAGCTGCGGCGTCTGAGCTCCAACAGGTGACGGCTCAGCTGTCCCCCTCCCCAAGGGGCTGTTGGCTCTGGAGGGGGGCTGGCGTGGGGGCCAGCGGGTCCCCAACGCTTCAGCCGGCTCCATCCTGCCCTCGGGAAACTGCCCACACCTCCTGGGCGGCTGCGTGCAGCTTCGTACGGCTCCCTCCCCTCTGTGCCCAGCGGGACAGCACATGGCAGTGGGATGGGGCACGGCTGCTGGGAGGCAACTAGTTGTGCAAAATCCTCCCAAAAAGCGCTCTGACTTGCTGGGAAAGGCAGGACCGACCTGTTCTGCGCGGTGCTGGCGGCGTGGAGCCAGCACTGAGACCCTGCAAGCAGCACCCGGCCAGAACACGGTCGCCCTCCAGCACCCCGGTTCCTCTGCTGATGCAGCCGGGGACAGGACGGAGGAGCAGGGAGAGCAGCCCGGGGACGCGGGAGGGAGGCAGCCCTTCCCACCCCCGGCCCCGGGCGAATTCCCGTGGTAAGGGCTACGCTGCAGGAGGCGTTGAATGGCCCCTCGCTGGGAAAGATTTTATCCCATCACTTTTGAAAACTCGTTTGCAAACAGCATACTTCAGTGCGGCTGCCCCCGGTCCCAGTGCATCCAGCAGCAGGATCAGGAGAGGCCTTTTGGGCAAATCCGGCCAAGCCC
>NW_008825253.1:731487-731884 GCF_000699105.1 Pygoscelis adeliae
GGGTCAAAGCGCAGCGACGGGCAGGGGAGCGTGGCAGAAACATTTGTGCCTGCCCAGGGCACCCCGGCCAAAATCCGCATCCGCAGCGGCCGGCAGTGGCGCAGGCAGAGAGGGTCTGTGTCCGTACTTGGCCTCACGAGAACTGCAGCATCCCGCAGTGACCCCATCCCCACCGCGAAGGGGTGCCCAAATTCCCCTCATTTGTATATGAAAATAACGAAGCGTGACCTGAAATATTTCCCCACCGGTTGCAGCCAGGCACGACCGGTCAGATAAACGGCTCGCTCACCTCCCGCACCCAAGAAATATCGATTAAAATACTAAAAAGTACCCCGAGCCATCGATTTCCCGTGGGTGGCCATGCAGGGGCGGGGGGCAGGTCCGTGCCCCCCCCCCC
>NW_008825253.1:731908-735944 GCF_000699105.1 Pygoscelis adeliae
GGCCCCGCAGAGCCACCGGCATCGCCAACGACCCGCTCGAGTCCTCATTAAGTCACTCGAGCCGCCATCGTCTGAGCAGCAACATTATTCACGCAGGCTCCAGACCCCGTTCCCCACTGTTAATTTCTACTTATCTGCATATTTTATTGAAAATTAAAATCCTTTTGCATTTTTCCCAGGGCTCGGTCGTGAACGATCTTTTCTCGCAGCCCCACTTGACTCCAATTAGTTGGGATAACAAAGCTGCCGCTGTTGGAGGATTATTGACAAATGCTCAAGGAAAAAAAAAATGGCAAGAGAATAGTCTATTAAAATGAAGCTTTTTAAGCCTGGAAACAAAACCACCTGGCGATTAATAGTGCTGGGGAGGCACGGAAAATACCAATTCTCAGTTTTTCGATGGCATTTCAATTGATTAGCCCGCTCGAGGCATTACTTTGTGTCTTGCTTCTCTTCTGTAACCGATGGGTCACCACCGGCACCCCTCGCTGAGCACAACGCCGCCGCCTCCATTCCCCCCTGGGGACCGCAGGGACGTCGGCACCAGCCGCCGCTCCGCGACAGGAGCCCGGGGAAGCCAGGAGCATGGAAATACATCCCGCAAAGGAGAGGCAGCCCCTGCCCTGCCTGCCCGCGGGGACGCTGCCCGTTTCCCAGGCCTCGTGCTCGCGCTGAGCTGCCCGTAGATACAGTTCCCATGGGCGCCCGTCGGCGCTGGGCTCCTGCCCCTAAAAACCTGCTCGATGCAGCTGCAACTATGGCACAAAAGGACTGAGAAGCATTGAGAGCAGCACAACTCATTCACTGATAACTCGTTAATGGCGTTTCATATTTTTTCCCCGGCATTTTTTTTAAATAAAAGAACAGGGGGGTAAAAATGAAGCATACTTGATAAAGGGCAGTAAGTGTTATCCCTAAAAAAAAAAAAAATAAAAACCTCACAGAGCTTTTTTTCTTTCATAGGTGGCTCGGACAGCTGGCTCTTTAAATATTAATCAGGGGCTCATTGATATGCAAATATGGTAAGAGGGAATAATGCTCCCGCAGCTGCGCAGCCCCCAGCAGCCCCGGCCGAGTGTTGGCCTCCTCTCCACCATGAATGGAAATATCTGAGGACACAGGTGCAGGGAGCCGACCGCGAGCAAGATCCTGCTTAATAAGGTAATTTGTGAGCGATGCTCTATAGAGACGAACCGGAGCAATCTTTTACCACTTGACAGTATCTGACCACTAAACAAGGTGTTAATCTTATAATTGTGGTGTTGACTGTTCCCTAGCACAGCGTTCCTGGCCTTTTGCCCTGACACTTGGCCAGTGAAAATCAACTTAACTGACGGGTCGGACGCGCGCCAACCGATCGGCGATAAATTATTTATTGTTCTATTTCCAGAATAACAAGTAAACAGGAAAGACGGGGCATCCCACAGGGAGAAAACCAGTTTGGGTACGCATCGTTGGACCGAGTCGCATTGCTCCGCGTGGGCACCCCTGTCCCCCGTCCCCCCCGGGGCCGTGCCAGGCGGCCGTGCTCCCCGGCTCTCACCTCTTTCTGCCGAGAAGGTGACCAGATCCCATCTTGCAGGAGCAAAGCCGTTTCCACCGACGGGTCCGGTGGTGGCATCCGTGTCCGGGGACCTGCAGGTGGGGTTTTGGGGTGGTCACCCTCTGTTCCTCATGCAGCTCCTCATGCATTACCCACTCTCCTCTTCAGTGAACTGGGGACCAAGAAGAGACACCAGAGGCAATGTCAGAGCCTGCCGTGGACATCACCATCGGGCATCTGCTGGCTCCCTCTGCTAGACCGAGCGATGATGACTGGGGAGGTGGACCAGGTTGGGGGTGGCGAATGTGAGCTCCCCAGCCCGGGGACCTCGGCTCATCGCCGTGTCCTCGCTCCCAGGCCAGCCGTGCTGCTGTGGTGCCCATGGTGGGGACCTTCAGCTGCTGCAAGAGTCAACTGGGAAAGTGGGTCAGAGCCTTCAGCAGCATTTCACATAACCAGAGCCAGTGGAGTTGGACACATAAGTACCCGCAGGGCTCAGTTCACACATTTTGCTCTCTCCTGTCATTTGCTGTTAGCACAGATGGGTCTACAGACCAGGGGAGGACGGTAAGGAAGGGCCTTGGTGAGGGCACCAAGAAAGGCACCCTCCATCACCACCCAACATAACCCAACGTGCTGCGTTTCTGATTTAAACGCTCGCACCCCCTTGCCATCCTTCTTGGGAAGGGATACCCGTGCTCATTCCTCCCGCTGACGGGCAGGACCAGCTCGATGGAGGCACGTTGGGGCTGCTCCATCCCGCATGGGACACAACGGACGCATCCTGCCCATCTATAACAGCAAGAGGAAACAAGCTCCGAGGCTGCGGATACAATACCCGCTGCGGCAGGGGATTTTTAAGATTTGCCTCCTGTGGTTGCCGTCCTCCTTTTCCCTGCCAAGCTTCCTTGCCCGGGCTCCTGGTGATGAATGACCTCGTCCGGGTACCGCCGGTACCAGGCGCATGCAGCTGCGAGGCTTTTTTCCCGGGCGGGCACTGCAGATGGCTGCTCCGCCGCCGAGCCCACAGCTGCACGCTCCCCGCTCGCCCCTCCGCAGCCGGCGCGCACCCGCGCCACAAAGGGACAGAAAACGCAATTAATGAGAGAAAAGGAGCGAGCGGGAAGGGATGCTGGGACGTCTCAAGGAGCCAACCAAGCCACCCGTGGCTCGCCCTGCGACCAGCACGTCTGGCCTCGCTGTGGCTGGCTCTGGTTTCGGCAAGGCTCCGGCCAGGCGAGCGCTTGGCTCGGCAGAGGGGTCTCGGGGCAAGGGTTGTCCGTGCGGTGCGGTCATTCCCAAAGGAGCCGAAGGCCTTCCTGGAGACAGGGAGAAGCACAACCTCTCATCCTTGTCTTCTGACTCAACTTCTGACTTTTCTGGTGTCGGTTCTTGACCTCCGGGTCCCGCTCAAGGGGCAAAGCTCGGCTCCTGCTGCGCTCCCTTGCAGGCAGGGCTGGATGTGGCTGCTACAACCTTTGTACGTATGTGGGTGCTACAACCATTGTAGGTACAGGCAGCATCTCCCCTCTGTTTGGGGACAGACAAGATCATCGCAGAGGCTGAAGCCATAGAAATTCAGTCACCCTTGAATTGGTTTAAAGTTTTGCAAAACCTTCTTAGCCTGTATAAAAGTTACTTTATTCCAGGAGATAAGAACAATTCTACCTAGCCTTATAGATTGGCCTTCTGTTTCCAAAGTATCTTTGGAAACAAAAGGCACTTTCCAAGTGCCGTAGTATCTCAGCACTTGCATTATTATTAATTATTAATAATTAATGATTAATGATAAATTACTACTAATAATTATTGTTATTTTATATACAAGGGATTTGCCTCTCTCAACACTTTATTGGGAGCAAAACTGGATCTATAACCTGGAGCGTGGAGATCCCGCTTTCCCACTTAGGCCCCACTTTCCATCACTTCAGGGCAGCAGTTGGCTCTCGAATTTGGCCCAGGAGACAAAGATTAGTTTGCCGACGGAACGTACCAGCCCTGGGGCAGCACCCGGGGTTGCTCGTGCCGTACTGGCAGGGTTAACACACCCAGCGCAAGAGCCAT
Source organism: Pygoscelis adeliae (assembly GCF_000699105.1). NCBI lineage: Eukaryota > Metazoa > Chordata > Aves > Sphenisciformes > Spheniscidae > Pygoscelis > Pygoscelis adeliae. The sequence continues at coordinate 735,516 of NW_008825253.1, forward strand.
CTTGCCTTACATCGGCTGCCAGAGCTCACCCCGCAGATTCAACTCCCGTCCCTCCTATTTGTCGCCACTTTCTCAAAACCATGAAGCCTTTCTCCGAGCTGACAAGCAGCGGGGCTACGCCGTGGTCCTCGGCTGAAACAATCCCGCAAGGGCCGAACCCGGAGCTGCTCTGGGAGGATGGAGTTTGCATTGCGTCGAGGGCCGGAGGAGGATGCGGCTGTGCCGACACCACCCGCTCCTCCGGCCGCGCTGGGACCACGCGCCGGCATTGCAGACAGCTGCCGCAGAGGTATCTTTTTACCCTGGACCTTGTTAATGAACAAAAGCTTAGGAGAGTGTGGGCGGCTGGGCTAGACGGAGAATAAACAGGGGATTAGCGGCGCATAGCCCCCGAGCGAGGATCGGGCTCTTTTTTCCCCTGCATTTGAA
>NW_008825253.1:736073-741924 GCF_000699105.1 Pygoscelis adeliae
TTTTTTTGGTGCATGTGGAAACCGAGAGGCCAGGCGATGCCTTAGCCGCGGCACATCTCTGCCCCAGCCTGCCTGCATCGAGCCGGGAGCAAACCCCCCCCCGGCCAAGCCGGGATAAACTCTCCAACGTTCCTCAGACAAACCCACACAAGGCAATCTGCCTGCAGCCGCGGCATGGCCTGGTGGTATACGACCTGCGAAAAGGGAAAAAAAAAACCCAAAGGGAAAAACAAATTCCCCGTCTCACTCACCCACCCACGCACGTACACGGGGAGCTGCAAGGCGAGGGCACAGAGCAATAAACAGCTCGTTCCTGGCCCGGCCGGCACGGGCTGAGAGGCACTGCCAGCCTGGCGGCCATGTACGCTGTGCGTGCGCTTTATGTGCACGCCATAAAAATAATGCTTTGTGAAGGATATATGAGCATCCAGGCCAGGCAGGGCCAGGCAGGGCCAGGCAGGGCCAGGCAGCTGGGAGCTTGGCTGGAAACAGCGCAGGCAGCGGGACCCGGCCAGGCGAACGGGCACGGCGTGCTCCAGCAAAGGGAACGCTGGCGGCTCCTGTCCCCGTGGCATGATGTCCTCGTGCCACCTCCGAAGTAACCCCAGGCCCAGAGCGCCTGCAGGATGGCTCAGTTTTTGCTTTTTTTTTGCTTGTCAATCTCTCCCTTTTAAGCAGGAAAGGGAGCGAGCGTGCAGGCGGAGCAGCCCTTCCCGGGGAGCTGCTCCATCTCAAAATGGATGTTTGCTCTGGACGGGAGCAGTGAGCAGCCAGTGCTTCTTGTGGAGTGGAAATGACTTAAAATCCACTCAAAAGCATCATGCTTCCCCGTCATAAATAGCTCCAAACAGAAATTACTTGAAACAATGCAATCCATGCTTTTTTCCCCTTGTAAAACCAAACATTTCATCTTAATATGAGGCGGGAAAAGAAAGCGATAATTCATTTGAACTTTCCTTCCTGGAAAACGATCTGGCGAATGCCCCGTTCTGCAGAAACACACAGGCAAAACCAGAGTGACCCATCCCGCTGCTCATCCCCCAGCCCGCCTGCAGGGTTTCTGGAGCTGCCACATCCCCGGAGCGGCCCACGAGCGCTGGGGATGCCGGGTGGGATGCTCGGGTCGCTCCTTCCCGAGGAGCCATCCCCCGGCGGGTACTCCCTGTTTTTGGCTCAAAATGAGGTAAGGCTTTGCACTAGACTAACACGTAATAAATGTTCGCATGAATTAGCAGAACGTGACATTGTGCAGCCCATTCCCGACCGCGAGCTGCTGGCCCAGGCCGGGGCCGGCGCTGCAGATGTGTGTTCCTGGAAAATGGAAGGCCATATGGTAAATATTGGAAAAAAACCTCTGACAGATACATCCCTAAATGCTTTTTCAGCTGATCAGATTTTACTTGGTTAATCAAAGTTTGTGTGATAAGCAGCAGAGCCCCGGGGCTCCAAAATACCCAGGCACTGATGTTGGGTCCCATCCCTCCCGCCTCCCCCGAGAGCATCTCTCCTTACCCCAAACACGTGCACCGGCACGGGTAAGGGTGCTCTGAGCTGAGGCCGCACCAAATACCTGACCGAGCTCCCCTGGCCTCTTTTGCAGCGACAAAATGATGCTTCTCAAAGGATGGATCCAAAAAATGCCCATTCAGCTCTAAAGCGCAGCATGCCTCCGCGTTTGTCAGCCAAACGCTAGGATTTCCTCCTCCATAAAGCTGGAAAAGTATCCAGTCCAGGTCACTCCATGCTCTATAACGAGCAATTATTCCTTTCTAAAATAAAATGAAATAAGAACCATTCCCGTAATCACCTACTGGATTTTATCAGCATGTTTGGGTTACGCTTTTGCCCCTTTGGCTAATGCCTAATTGATTCTTTAATCTCTACAACTTTTTTATTGACTGATACAAGAGCTATTTAGCCCATCAGCGGCAGGAAAGCAGCCTGCAAACCCTCCGAGACCCACGACACGGTGCTAGGATGACCTCATCTGAAGCCAATGCTTTATTTGATAATCTATCACTTATTTATTATTCTAACTAACCACTTGCAGGTGGTGTGATTTTAGTATAATTGTCCCAGCAACAGGCACGCACAGGGAAAAGCTCAGCAATGTGCAATCTTATCCGGAGCTGCTACCGCGGAGGAAGCAGGCTCCCAGCCCGTGACGGGGGAAACGGGGGAAAACCCGGCGTTTCGGTGACGTGAAGGGCATGGCAAAATCCCACCACCAACTGCGGAAAACTGAAGGCAGGGGCTCGTCCCGACCGCCGGCTCGCTGGGGGAAGAAGGAGGCAGAGCGGGATGGAAAACCCCGATGCCATCGGGGGGGGAAGCCACGTGGTGCCCGGCATCACGGCTGGGGCACAACTTGCACAGGGACGATTCGGCGCCGCAGCTCAGCTCCCTCCTCCACACCTGCCTGCGTGCAAAACCTGAGCAAACTTGAGGATTTTAGGCAGTGACGAGGTACCAGGACATGGGTGTCCCCCCGAAGCCTTGCACCAGGCTGGCGTGGTCCTGGTCCCCCAACGGGTCAGCACAGGGCTCACCTACCGGAGCAGCACGGTTGGCACGTGGACTCCAGAAGGTTCAGGACGGCACATCCAATGTAAAATCCTGAATAAAAAAGAAGACGGGTTTGGGATTTATTTCTGGACGTCTCTGTATTGTTTTATTCCTACCACAGCCCTGGCGTGGGTTCTCGGCCCTCTGCCATCCCCCGTGCAGCGTGGGGGGCGAGGCGGGATGGATGCCCCGGGAGGTGCCTTCAGCTCAGCGCCGGGAAGCCTGAAGCCACACCGCGCCACAAAGCGTCCGCGCCTGCCCAAAGGGCAGAGCCGACGAGGACGGTCCCACCACTGCAAAGTGGGGGGTTTGCTGCCTTCCCGGCCCCGGGGAGGGGGCTGCTCCCGCCGGACCCCCCCCCATGTCAGGCTGCGCTGCTCCCCAAACTGGAACCGAGAGGAGGCAGCAGATGATTCTATGATTCTATGATAGAAACAAGCCCAGCAATTGACAAGCGCGACTCCGAGCCATCCAGCAACGGGCTTTTAAGACCAATTAGTCCTGCATTAGTCTCCGAGACTTTTGAGCTAGAAATCCCCCCAGGATTCGAGCCACTTCAAGCGTTTTCCCAGTGAGGGAAGGGTTTGAGGATGAGGAGGCGGGTACCAGGAAGCATCGCTGGGAGCAGAGGAGGTGCCTGTCCGCATTATCTGCCCCCTCGTCGTCTGCCCAAGCTCCTTCAACCAAGCCAACGGCCTCAGCAAAAGAGGAAAATGGTATTTTGAGTGGCAAGGCCCCGTTGCGGCTTCAGTTGTAACCCCAGCTGGGAAGAAAAAAAAAAAAGCAGGGGGTTGGGAGAATCATTTTTTCATTAAAACAAAAATCGATCCATAATGAAAATAGACTTCTAATGGGAAAAGTTTAGTGCAAATGGAAGCTTTTAAAGATTCTTTTGACTGACAATAACCTGAAGACCCTCCAGGAACTCCAGCCCAGAATAATCAGATTAAATGAAAACTAATATACGATCCTGAAATTCATCCCATGCTGGTCTAAACTTATAGCAGCTGGGTAATTTAGCCTACAGGTTTCTGCCTCATGCCCAGCAGTTCACACTGAATTGTTTAGCCAAACTTAATCTACTGGGAAGGAAAAAAGCTCTTTCCTTTAATATGTGTTAAAGTAAAGCCAGCTTCTAAAAGCAGCTGGGAGCAGGGACGGTATACGAAGACACCTATTTTCTACGGGAACTCCCAGACTGAAGGTTGGCTACTTTAAAACAAATAACTGCAATTTATAAATGATCCAGGAATAAGGAAATCTCTGGCTTGGTGCATTGTAGCTGCCAGTACAGACAATACCAGGACCGCCTGGTGAGCCCTGCGCAGGGACCTCGCACAGGCACAAGCTCACGTTCTCCGGCAGCTCCTCACCACTGACCCCACTGCAAGGGCCCCGTTCCCAAAACACGAATCAAATCCACGCTTTTACCCAGAGAAAGGCTTGAAAATACGACCTGGGTGGATCTCAAAAAAATCAAATGGACGGAATGACTTTTTCCCCCAAATTGAGAGTTTTTACTCCAGCCCTAGAGGGTTTTTTGAAAGGAAGGCTGTCGGTTCGAGGGGGTTTGGTGAGGGGCAGATGTCCTCCCAGGGCCCAGTGACCAGCGTGATGATGACGGAGTTGGGAACCTCTCTGTGTTCCTGCAGCCGAAATAAACCCCGGTGGGAAAACAGAACTTCCAAACATAAATTCATCATTAAAGATTTTCCAGCTGAGTCTTAAATTCCTGTGGGAGGGTAAACATGGTGTACATTAACACACAACACAGGTTTCCATCGTACCGCCAGAAGACAGCTCTCCTGGAGGGCTCGGAGACAGGTAGATGACCTATAAAACCTTGAAAGCCATTGCAACTTTATGTTCAATGAGGCTTGAGCCAAAGCCTCACGTGGCGGGCAAGGTCATAAAGCAACTGAAGAAGCCAGCCCCTCTGGGGGCCCCTGGATGGTCCCATCCAGCCTCCCACACCACCTTCCCCTTGACACGGGCATCGTCCCTTCCAGCTCGCTCCGACAGCCGCGCTGTTGGGTCTTCCCGAATTATACAAGCACGGATTGACTTAGCCATTCCCTGTGTACGAGGGATGAGCTAAAACCCATCTGCCCGTACATATTCACTTTGTGTTCCCCAGCAGCAACAACAGGAATAGACATTTATACGCCCAGGGAGGCTTCCTTTTTTCGGGGGAAGAGCAGCCCAGATGAGCTCGGCCAAGGCTGCGGGATCTGACCCTGCTGCAGTCGGTGGCCAACATGTGGAAATACAAACCCAGCTGTGCTCGCTAGGGGGTCTCATGCTTTCAAAAGGCTGTAATCTTGGCAAAAAGGAAAAAAAGTCGGTCCAATCCTGCAGCCCAGACCTCCTGCCGGCTGGAATCACCGGGCTGGTACCCGCCACGGTGGTGGTTACCCCCAGGACTCGCCTTGGGGAGCCCTGGCTTTGGGTGTGCGGCAGAGCGGGTGGCCCTGGGGACCCGGCAGCAGGTCAGAGGGCTGCAGAAGTAAAAAAAAACTGCAATGACATCAGGAGGGGGGGAAAAAAAAAAAAATCCCAGCAAGGAAACTTCTACAGCAACACAAAACAAAGCTGAAGGGGACAACCTGCCCTGAGGGACCATCCCCGGGAACTCGCAGTAACTCCTGGGCGCGTTGGGACGTGGGGTTTGGATGTGCAGAAAATGGAACCTTTTGTGTTTGGTCATCCACGAAGGGAAACTCGGCTGCCAGCAGGGCAGGACCCAGGGTGCAAGGGGCAGCGCCGGCAGGTCCAGCGTGGTCCCCCGTCCAGCATGTCCCCGCCACGTGCAGGGACAGGAGCTTGACCTTCAGCTCAGGTTAAACACGAGCATCCTCGAGCCTGTGATTCCTCTCCCCAGGAGGATACGTAGGGGCCCCTCCAGCCTTTCCTCCCTCCACCCAGTGTGGCAACAGGGACCCACCTAAACCCACATCACCCACGGAGGAAGCTCTGGGTACCCGAGTCACCCACCCTGACCCTCCCGAAGGCGTTCGCACACCTCCCGGAGGCCCCACGGCTCACACCCATCTGCAGACAAACAGCCCCAGGGCTGGGACGAGCCAGGGGGCAGGGAGCGGGGGGGGCACCTTTCCTAGCGGGAGGGCTGGAGGGTTCCTGCAGCAGGCCATCGCCAAGCAAGTATTGAATGCAGTGGCGCGCTCGGGTTTCAGCGGGGAGGAAGGCGGCGTGCCCCGGGCCCCGGCCGTCCCCGGCAAACATGTGCAGAACGCATTTGGAGGGGCCGCATGACGCCGCCGTCCTC
>NW_008825253.1:742806-750991 GCF_000699105.1 Pygoscelis adeliae
CGCTGCAGCAGAGCCACCGACGGCCATGCAGACGGACAGGGGAGCACAGCTTTTGGAAGATGCATCCATAATACCCCACAGGTCAATAACTTTCATCTAGGAAAAGAAAATAAAAAATAAAGCTGCATATTCTTGATCTGACAATGTCACCCCAGATGCCCCTGGCTGCAGTGGGAGCCTGAGCTGCCCAGGGCTGCCGTGGGGCGAGCAGCCGGGCCATGTTCTCCCCTTCGCATCACTAGTGGCTCTGGGACCTGTTTGGACCTCAAAGAGAAACAGCAGGAGGGAGCAGGATTAGATCAGGCTCCGGATCAGGAGATGAGCTGGGAGAACACAGCCAAGATAAGAGAGTTGTCACGGGGGGGTTCAGCTGATCGTTGTTTTGACTGATGGACCCAAACCCCGTGCCCCAGAGCTGGTGGAATTCATGTTGGGACCCTAATCCTCTCTGCCAGGTGCTTGGTGGGTGTCCCCGTCCCCTCTTCAAAGACATCTGAGGAAGAGGAGCTTGGCAGGAGCAGACCTCAGACAGAGTTATCTTTCAAATGGATTTACGGCGCGCTGACTTGGGAACGCCACAAAGTTTTACTTCCAGCGCATAGCTCAGGGAAAAAAGAAAAATCTCTCCAAGAAAACCTCTAGTCAACAGATAACACAATATGGTTCCGATTTCCTCACCCCCTCTAAATAATTGTTTCTTTTCTTTTTTAAAATTTTGTCCCAGGGAAACGTTTCTAATTTAATCCCCTGCATGCACCTTCCTCACTGCCTTTGAATGTGTATTATCTTCCAGCCAGTGCTTTGGAGCAGAGCGAGAATTTTTGATTTAAAATAAAAAGAGAAGAGAAAAAAAAGCTTAACAAGCACAATGCACAGCAAACAGGAATGGAAATGCCGGTCTGGGTTCCATTATCCCTGACCCAGAGGTTGGAAACCAAAAGAAATTAATTAAATTGGGGAGGGGGGAGGCCAGCACCATTTGCTGCCGGTGACCAGCCCGCAAGGGATGCCTGGCGGACGTCTGTCACCCATCACCCGTCACCCACGCAGGGGGGCACCCTCACCCTCGTGCTGCTACCGAAACTGCTGGCTCCCCAGCACCCACGGAGACAGACAGGGCTGCCCACCCGTGCCAGCTTGTTCACATTAGAGCCGAAGGACGGACGTGGACGGGGAGCAGACAGCGCGGCTGGGGCGGGGGCAGAGTCGCTTTTAACAGCGACTTAAAATCCCCCTGGAGGATCTGGAGGCAGGGACCCCTGGCAGAGGGATGAATGCAGTCACGGAGGGAGGATCCGAAATGGGCTTTTTGCTGCGGTGAGCCCCCGCCTGGGTGCCGGGTCGGCCCCGAGCAGGCAGGGACGGCGCTGGTGGCAAGGGACAGCGGGGCACGGGCTCTGTGGTGGGGTAAGCTCAGCGTAACCGCGGTTGTCCCGGGTGCTGGGAAGGTGAAAAGTGCCTTTTCATGGGAGGCTCCGTAATCCCGCCAAGCCAGAGAGCACACGGACGGCGTGTGCTGCTCGCGGCCAACTCACCTGCTGAAAAAATCCTGCCAAAGCGCCCTGACTGCTGGGGGCTGCCCAAGGTGGGACAGGGTCATGGGATGGGGTCCAGCCTTGCTCTGTGCATCCGACTCCGGTGTTCAATTTCAGCCGTGGGAGAAGAAAATAAAAAAATAAATAAAATGCTTCAAATAACGTCTGGCAAAGAGGTAAGCGCAGGCAGCGCCCGAGCTCACATACATGGAGATGCTCAGTGTGAAGCCGCGCCATTATCTCCCATGCCCGTCGAGACACGAACCCCCACCCGTGAACTACGCCGGATTTCGACAGACACAACCTGGCCTCCACCGTCCCCAGCCCCTCGGCGGGTTGGCCAAGCCAGGAAGGGAGATAATGGGAGTGAGATGCAGGATCGCGGCGTTCGCCCTCATCCCTCCATGTGGTAATCGGAACAAAATGTTCTTCCATTGTTCGCAGAAGAGCATTGGTTTCCAACTACGGCAAATATTTAGGAAAACACAATTGAGTCATAAATGTTATTTACAATTTGGAGTGCCCTACACGTTGCTCCAAGCCCCACAATTAAACTATTCGTCTTGGTTCGAACACGACCGGGTAACATATAGGACCTTCCCAGTCCCCGGCCAAGAGCGTTAATGTCTTGCAGAAGCGCGGCGGCTCCGAGCGATGGGCTCTGCACCTCCACCGCCGTCACGGCTTTCCCGGGTGCCAACTGCCAGCCATTGCTCCCTGCCTGCTGGCTCATCCCTGGCAAAGGCGGGCACCTCCCGGGACCCCGCAGAGCCTGCACGGCCGGTCCCGCAGGACCTCGGACCCTCCCAGCTCCTGGGCAGGAGGCCACCGGAGGGTCCTTCTGCTCCCTCCGGGCACCCCGAGCTGGATCTGCCAGGGATGGAGCAGCCGGGCAGGAAAAGCAACTGCATAGCAAGAGGGAGCCCTGTGCAAACGCGCCCTCGAATGCACCGGAGAGGGGAAGGGAGAGCTGTGCTCTTGCAGCCCCGGCAGCCCGGGCTCACCGGGACGGTGATCGGACGCTCGGACACGACACCAGGCACTCCCTCAAACGCAAGTAAGTGCCGCGACACCCAGGCTCACCTTATTTATCGCCCATCACCTCGGCCCCGTGGGAGCTGGAGCGTCCCCGGCGAGCCACATCAGGGCAGGCCCTGGGGGCCGGCACCCAGGCACTCCCTCAAACGCAAATAAGAGCCGCGACACCCAGGCTCACCTTATTTATCGCCCATCACCTCGGCCCCGTGGGAGCTGGAGCGTCCCCGGCGAGCCACATCAGGGCAGGCACTGGGGGACTGCACCCAGCGCTGGGCTGCCCTCACGGGGCTGCTGCTGTTTTCCCTTTTTAACACTTCTAGAAAAAATAAAAAAATGAGTGAAGCTCCCTCTGGTTATGCAAGAGCTGTTTGCTTTAATCCCTTTCCAGAAAGACGCTCTCAGTGGTGCCCATTCGGTACGTGCAGTCAAAAAGGGGAACGAGATGTGTGAAATGGCATTTCTGTGCCCACATCCACAGCCCGCGCTGCCCCGTGCCAGTGCCGGTGCCAGAGTTACCTGCTGCTTTGCTTTTCCCAGTTTGGACCCGTTTTCCTTTCAAAACCACGTTCGGCTGCTTTCGGCACATCTCGCGCGGGAGGGAATGGGCTCAGCCGGACGAGCCCTGGGGACGGGGGCAGAGACGCGGCCACCACCTCTGCCCCCACGGTGCCCATTGGCCCCCGCCAGGTTGGTGGCCCCCGGGGAGGACGGCTCTGCCCCAGGCGTCGAGCCGCTTCAGAGTCCAGCGCACACAGCAACGCTTTTCCCCTTGCATGTGGCTTGGGCTGAATTTGCTCTGGAAGGGTGAAAGCCTTATTGTAAGCTTTCCAGCCACTGGAATTCCTCTCCGAGGGGCCAAGGTCAATGTCACTGCAAAAACCCGGGGGGAAAAGCCTGGGAAGCCCCTTTCTGCGCTGCTGCCTGCCCTCTCCTGCCTGGGTGCGTGGCCGTGCAGCCGGCGGCCGCTGGACCCTGCCCGCAGGATGCTCGGTTCCTCCCGAACACCGGCCGGCCAGACACCTCCGGCACCAAACTCTGCCAGCTCCCCAGAGAGGCGGATTTCAGCCCTGGGGCCGCGGACAAAAAGCCCCAGTTATAAAAATCCCAGGTTAAGCAAACAGGAAGGCGCAGCCTCGTGCGTCGGCGCTGCCAGGCCGGGGCCCATTAAAACAAGACCTGTTTAAACGTGGTGGGGCTGGCGGCAGACTTGTTGACTCCGGCCGCCTTTCCAACCCGGCCGGTGCCGCCCGGGTGACCCACGAGCATCGGCAGCGATGGGACATGGGACAGGGCGGCCACACAGGGCTGCGCTTGTCCTCGGGGCTGAGTCACGGAGCCCACACGGCAGCTCCAGCAAGGAGCTATTTCGGGTTTCTCAGTAAAGCTGTGGTTTTCTGCAGTTGCAAGCCTGATACAACGGGGTTTTATCCGTTACACAGGTTGCTTTGATCTTTTTTTTTTTTCCCTGCAAGAAGAAACGTGTGCAGCAGAATGTGCTAACAAGCAATCAATTATTATAAACTACCCCGGCCAGTTGCTGGCTGTTTCAGACGCCATCCACCTTCGTGCTCTCATTTCCCTCCCATCACTGTGATTTGGGCTCACCGAGCAAAACCCACGTGGTGGGACAATTCGGGGTGATTTTAAACACAGACCGAGATGAGGGGAGACTCCAAAGCAAACAGGAGGGACAGGGGACATTCAGGGTGAGGTCCCAGGGTGTCTTCCCCAGCCTGGGGGCACTGCCCAGCCCCGGCTTGCCGTGCTGCCCCGGGGACGAACTGCGGGATAGCGGGACTGTGCCTGGCGGGCAGGACACGTAGCTCAGCCCGGTCATTAACCTGCAGTGAGAAGGCAGTGACCGGGCCCTTCCCAGGGCGACAGCAAGGGCAGTGTGGGGACAGCTATGCTGGGAATAAAGCAGCTTTGATGGCTCAGTGCTGGCGGCGCACGTGGGGATGGAATGGGATGGAGGAGCGGTGCCCCGTGCCGGGCCAGCATCAGCTCTGCACGAGCCGGCTGCGGAGCAGGACTTGGCTGCTCTGCCCGATGCCAGATCCCAGGGAACCTGTGAGCCCCGGGGGGCACCGGCTGAGGCAGGAGACCGCCCCGAAATCTCCCCTTGCACCTCTGCAGCCATCACACAATGCAATGGGGTTGGGGAAAGCAACACTAACACCTACCCAAAACTAATCACAGTATTTGTTCACCTTTTTCCCAAATTCTAGAGCTGACGATTTCCGAACGGAGCAGCCTGGCAAAAGAAATCCATCAGGCAAGGCCATGGTGAGAAGGTTGAACAGAAAGAAACAGAAAGATGAGAAAAACCAGACCACAACAGCAGGTGGACAGGTTGGCTGGGAACCTTCTGTAAAATATGTGTAAACAAGGATGCGGATAAAAAACACAGAGAGAGGCAAGACATGTAGTTTGGAAGGAACATGACCGCTCTCCCTCTTCTCCAGCCGGTCCCTCTTGACCTTGCTCGTCTTTCTCCATCAGTCCCGCACGGGGTAAGGCCAATTCCTGTCTTCATAAAACTTCTTCAGGCCCTGGAGGTTGACAGGAGGGAAGTAAGGGCCGATCCTCTTCCGAATCCACCACCTCCCCTCGCTGGCGTGCTTTCCCCCAGGTCGGCTGAATTTGTACTTGAAGTGTTCCCCTCTGATCCACCTGCAGAGAAACAAAGCACAGCCTGCTCAGGAGGGGCTGGCACCGCTGCCGGGCGGAGGTGGAAAGGCGCCGGACCCTATTTACAGTCCCCTGGGAGTGGAGTTTTTGAGCCTTTCCGTAGCTGGATGGAGAAATCAGCTCGAGGGTGCTCAACCTGGCTGGCTCCCGCATCCCGGTGCCCCATCCATCCCCGGCGGCAGCGATGCAGCCGTCCCTGCTGGAACGAGGCACCGGGGAGCTCCCAGGCTCCTCTTGATGCAATTTTGGAACAATGCACAAGGCAGAGGAGCTTTAACACCCCCGCCCTGTGTGCTCCCCACTGCCACCGTGCGCTCCACACCCCTCTCTACAACCAAGTTTGAAAGAATAATAATAAAAGCAGGAAATTTTTTTTTTTTCTTTTCTGAGAGCAACTATGGAGTATTTCTGCCCGGGACATTTTTAGGTACAGTGCCCGACTCCCGCCCCAGCTCCCCCAGCATCCCTCCGCCCCAGCCAGCGGCTGCTCCTTCTGCTCCGCAGCTTATTAGCGAGGCTACGAGCGCATCTGTTTTCTGGCCGCCCTGGGAGCTGACAGAAAAGGAGATTTTAAAACAGTGCAGAAAGAAGCATTCATCAGTGTCGCGAAACACATTCGGCGGCTAACCATGCCGCTCGGTTCGGGAGGTTTGGTCCCGCTTGATGTAGGGCATGCTGACAAGAGAAGGAGTAACACCCCGGTCCTCCAGCGTTGTGGTCCCTGTTTGCAGAGTGCATCGCTGCATTTGCTGGATAAGTTCATAAAATAACCCACAATATAAAAATGTCAAAGTCATGTCAATGCTCATTTAAACCTGCTTTGCTTCACTACTAAAATACAAACCCTGCTACTGAGCGGGGCACCACGCTCCTGCAGCTGCTCGCTCCCGGGGCTGCACCTCGGGCAGCCGTAAAATTCCTTCCTACTGCTAAAATAATTAGGGACAACTCCTATATATTTGCCATTAGCGCTCACCTTCGTAACACCGGCACTCTGACGGGAAGCAGGGGAGATTGCAGATGACGGATAAAACTGCACCCCATTAAAAGGTCTGCTGCAATCGCATCTCGACATCTCAATTTAAATCTTGCTGGGTACCCAGATGAGCAATACAGAAACAATTCTCCTAACAAAACACATTAACACGGAGCTGTTCATCACGCCCGTTGCTTGCTGCTGACTTGCAGCAACCGGCAGTATCATCTGTTTTCTGATTGTCTCCTGGCTGGAATGAAAATAGGACCAATATCTCCAAGTTTCCCCCTCTGCTGAGGACGAAGCGGGGATCCAAGGAAGCCCGGAGTAATGCGTTTGGAGCTGCGCTGGGACAGCTCTAATTTAAACTACTGGTAAGGGCTGGGTGCCAAGGGAAGCGTGGGGATGGAGGTGTCCCCGATGCCGTACCGCTCCCCGGCAGAGCCTCCCGGGCTGCCCTGGCACCCCGCCTCGCTGCCCGTCGATGGGGGGGGGCTGCAGGGAGGCAGGATGCCAGCCCTCAAATACGGGAAGGTAAATGGGCAGAAGAGGGGGGCAATGCCACAGCCCTGGCTGGGAGCTCGGGGTGCACAAACCTGCACCTCATCACCATAAATGCTGCCCTGCAGCTGCTGGCTTCATTACAGCCAGGGCCATTTCTACACCCTCTTCCCCCCCCCCCCACCCCCCCCCCCTTTTCTGAGGCTGGTAAAAGTCAAACGGGGGCTGCAGTGTTACTCCCACAGTGTTTGCTTCGCAGGAGCACAAAATTTCCTGTTAATAATTAGAGCGTTACTGAACAGCAACGTTCCTGCGGGTCCAGGTAGCCTGCAGGCTCCTGTCCGGGATGGTTAGAGATTTCCAAGCTGTGCTGCTTGATTGCTTTCTTGAATTCAAAATCCATATCCACCTCCCAAAAAAGCTTCAGTGGCTGATTTTATGTCAGTCCCTCTCCCGCTGGGAGCCTCCCTCCGCCTGCAAACACCAGTGCTTTTGGGCGTTTTTCTTCACTAAGCGACTGCAGAGCATCTACCAAGCTGGACCCGTCTCCACGTACGCCCACAATATGGGTATAACGGGGTGCCCCACGCTGAAGGAGCTATCTGCAAACCCCGTCTGCCAAAGTTCCCATTTTCTAGACGGGGATGCAGGGCGCAGAGAGCAGTTGACTTATCTGAGCTCCCAGCACAGACCTAGGAGACCTCAGGAGATGCCAGGTCTCTGCTCAGACACAGAAGCACCTTCTCCCCAACCTCAAGGACTGTCCTATAACCCCTCTGGAATGAAAATTTCCTTGTCCCTTTCGAATGGCTTGCCTGCCCAGATTAAATAATATCTATCATCTGATGTGGTATGATTTTTCCCATATGTTCTCTGTCTATTAAAACGCTTGCTATCAAAGGGATTGGCATGTAAAACTAGAACCGTGTGAGCATTAAAGCAACCACATGCAACTGAAGATGCATTTTTGTGGCATAAAGTTTGCCTTTCTATCTGACTATGTTTCAGGCTCTTCTGTTCAGAGCCTAAATCAATCTGAAGAGTCCCCCCAAGCCCCCCAATCTCTAAATTCAGCCACCCTCTTGTCCCAGCCACGGTCACTCTGCTTCCCCCAGCCCGCTCCACCTGAGCCGTGAGCTGGAGTGTTGGGATGCATGGTCCACGTCAGGATGACAAGATCCATGCAGGAGGAACCTGCGCAGCTCCATGGGCTGTGGAGTTTGTGAACTCCATGGAGCTGAGCTCTTCCAGGAGCTGAGCCACTCACCCAGTGATGACCTATAAAGCTCCAGCACACCACAGCCCATGGCTCTTCGCCGTCCTGCACCACCAGTGCTTCTCTGGGATTCAAGACTTGAAGGTTTCCGTTCTGGTCAATGGAGGTACCAAAGAGCCTTGACACGGCTGCAGCAGCCAGCCTGTGCTGCAGGACAGAGAAACTGCA
>NW_008825253.1:751142-754514 GCF_000699105.1 Pygoscelis adeliae
AGCAGGAATACTCTGAGCATCAGAATACCTCTGAGCGTCAACATACGACGGCAGCATCCAGACCCCGCGCTATCCGTCCTCTCTGTCCTTCCCGGGGTTAGGGGCTGTGGGAGAAACGTGGAGAACCTGGAACCCGTGGGAATCTTTCCTTGCAAGGCTCATGGATGCAAAAGCTGCAGTGTTTAATACTCACTGGAGCCCCTCATTTCAGGGCTCATAGAGTTTACAAGCTACCCCAGCATTTACAATCTACCTGGGTGCTTCAGTCCTGAAGTTACAGGATTTGCAAACTCCTCCAGCGCTGCTTCACTGGACCTGCTCCCTCCTCTCAGGATTCAGGGAGCGAACGCGCTCCTGCACTAACAGGGCCAAAGCATTAACACCCCAGAGTCCATCATTTCAGGGCTCACAGAGTTTACAAGCATCACTTGGAGCCCTGGACAGCTTGTAACTCAGGCGAGACGTGCACATGCATGGTCACCTGCAGACCAAGAAACCACTACAGGCTACAGATCACCTTATCAGCAATTGCTTGCGTTTTGTGCAACTCTGGGGCTCGCACAAAGTCCTTCTGGCTGGTGGAAGGGATCCACAGGTCTTTGAGCCCCCTCTGACGCAGGAGACTGCCGGCACGCATGAACCTTGCTTGCTGCTCTGGAGAAATGGGAACATCTTCGAGAAGGTCATGAAGAAGCTATCTGTCTTCATCTACATTAAAAGGAGTCTAATGCCACAGGCGGTCACTCATACTTGGAGAAGGATGAGCAAGACCCATGTTTCAGAGGAGACAGACAGAAAGGTCAGGAAGGACAACCCCGGCTGCAAGCAGTCTCCCAGGGTTTACTGAGCGAACGCAAGCTGGCAGCTCCTCCTGGCTCCCCAGGGAGCATTGGGCACCAGCTACCGCAGCCGGGAGGGGAAACGGCTTGGGAGAAGCATCAGGCTGAACCAGCTGAGCCCAGGTTAGGCCCCTTAGGAGACACACGAGGGCAAAATAATCACTTGAGAGGCATGAAACAAGATACGGTCAGATAAAGCAAGTCAGACATTTCTCCTCCAGGAGATGGAAAACCCTCTCTGCTATAACAACAACAGCGACGGAGGACAAGGGACAGAAGGGCCCCTTTGGCAGCTTCTCCCGAGCCCAATGGCGGTGCCTGGGAGGAGAAGCGAAACAGCCACGTGGCAGAGCGACGGTGCTGATCCCGGTGCAGACGGCTGGAAGAGGGAGGACCACCGAGCCGCCCAGAAGGACCCACCGCCCCGCACGGGATGCCGGGACCCGCCTGCCACTACCCTTCTGGGCAAGCACCCGCTCTCCATCACCACCCGGATCGGGCAAAGCTGCAGCCTCGGGGAGGGCAGAAAGGCTAAAAATAATAAGCATTATTTTTTAAAACAATATATTCATCCCGCCAGATGCCCGGTAGCAGCTGTGCTGTAGCACTTTTAAGATTCGATCATATATCAGCCTATTATGACATCTTCCAACTGTACGTGTTAAAAATTAGCAGCAATATTGGAGTTGGGATGGAGGGCTAAATCTCCCAGACAGCTGTAATTAGTTCCAGAGGGTGCAGCTGTCTCCCTGCAACAGCTGAGGGGTTCGAGGGAAAAAGCCAGAGCCGGTGGTTTCTGTTAGAATTAATGGCCTGACAGGGCAAGGCGGGCTGGGAGAGGGAAGAAAGAAACCAAAACACGGGGCGTCTTTTCGATTTGGTGGGGTTTTTTTGTTGTTTTTTTTTTCTATCTTGAAGTTCCCCACTCCATTGTAAATCAGGGAGCAAGTGGCAGTGGAAAGTACAAATTCATTACAGCAACAGAGCCTCCATCATCGGCTTTCTTGCTTATTCTAGCCCTGTTGAGCAGGAGGGATCATAAATTCATCTCGGCCCAAGTTTGCAGAATAGGGGCAGTTTTATGGGTTGTTTTTCAATGCCTCTGACTTCTCTTTCTCCGAGGCTCCTGCAAGGTC
Organism: Pygoscelis adeliae; assembly: GCF_000699105.1. NCBI lineage: Eukaryota > Metazoa > Chordata > Aves > Sphenisciformes > Spheniscidae > Pygoscelis > Pygoscelis adeliae. The sequence continues at coordinate 753,118 of NW_008825253.1, forward strand.
TGGCCCTGCAGAGCCAGAGCATCCTCAAAACTCTCTCGGGAGATGGGAAGGTGGGTTTATTCCCCCACGGACAGGTTAGAAAGGGAGGCTCAGAAGCTGCATCTATACCGAGGGCAGAGCAAACCTTGGGGGAAGGAAACCTGGCTCTCCCTGGGGCTCACAGCACTGGCCGGGATTACTTTCGGCACGGACAGACCCAGCGTGTGGGTTCCAGTTTACTGTTTCGCAGGTGTGATGGGGATGCGGCCGATGCTCCCAATGGAGCCATGGCAGGAGGTGCCCTTGCCAAGGGAGATGCCTCCCACGCCCACGGGACACGCGGCGCAGCCCGGCCACGGTGAAGCTGCCCCACGGCTGCATCTGCCACGGCTACGAGAGGTGGCTGGAAACCAGATTTCCCACCCTGGGGGGAAATCCCCGTGCTTTGAGATGAGCTCTGCCCTCCCTGACAACGCTGAAAGACTGAGGTTGTTTTTACCAAAAGAAAATCCCTTAAACTTTCATTCAGGACAGTGGAAACATTTCATTCTGATAATATCAGACATTATAATTTTGACAATAAATTGAAGATTTCCTTTTAAATTATAGCACACAGGGAAAGAAGAAACGAACTGCAATAAAACATTTCACCATGGCGAAATAAACGCCAAAAGAATGTCTTTATACTTTTTCACCTCTGAGGATCCTGCCACCTCCCAGGACAGTTTCATTGCTGGCAAAGCCGGTTTTCAGTGGGAAAACCATACAAGATGTTTTACATCCCTGTGCAGAAGACACACCAGTGCTTGTGGAAGAGGCTTTGGGGACTGCGGATTTACATCGCTCCCTTACGCTGCCACGTTGCGTGGAGCACACGGATCCTTGGAGGGAGACTCGTCTCGGCAGGGAAATGCCTTGGGGTGAGAGGAGGCACTTGGGATTCAGCAAAACCAAGTTCAAACCCTGAAGGACTCGCATCCCCACGGAGCATCCCCTGCCCACGAGCAGCGCTCCCGCCTCCTCTAAAGACTTCTGGGGAGAGACCTTGCAGAACAGAAATGTCATCTCCACTTGCATCCCAATGATGCCCATATTTTCCAATAACCCCATAATCCCTGCCCGCTCTCAGCACCGCTCTCAATAGCTACAGAATTACCTTTACCCCTTTTGGGGGTGTCCAAGGGAGCAGCCCCCAAAGTGGCTTCTGCACCCTCCAAATACGACAAAGCCCTTCCCATGGCTTGGGTTGTACATCTCCGCAGGTCCCACGGGAAAGCACCTACACCTTCTTGCCCGGGTCCATGGTGACTTACACAGCCTGAAAATCCAGTCCAGCACGCCCCCAGGTATAGAGCCCAGTAGCTGTGACACAAATGGGAAATAAATGGGCAATCAAATGAAAAAAAAAAATAACAAGC
>NW_008825253.1:754540-774701 GCF_000699105.1 Pygoscelis adeliae
TTCCTGCAGCCAGGTAGCGTCAAATGGGAAGCGCTGCCTCCATAAATAACACCACCGCTACAAATCCAGGTCTTCAGCTACATGTTGGGGCTTTTTCAACAAAGTGCTACTATAATTGGAATAAAAGTCCTTAAGTGAACATGATTTAATATCAGAGACACCGAACACTTCAGTCAAAAATAAACCCGATTTTTTTTCCTCCTTCTGTAGGCAAAATCTGATTTTTGTTTTCTTTCATTGTTGGAGTCTGTTTCCATGACGGTGTGTTATACATTTATTAATTTCTCAGCCAAAACCCTACCGTTCAGATTTATGATGGCTGGTGTTTTATGAACTATCCGCTGCACAATAATATTTTGTAAATCCACATTCCACAAACATCACTGTGCTTGAAGTAAAGCTTCACACTCAGCTAGGCTGGGCGCTCAACAATACCCTCATTTTTAATCAGTCACCTGTTTCTCATTTTAAGTTTATCACACTTGAAAAAATACTATAATTTCTAGAGTTGTAAAGAAACCTACAAACTTTGGTCTCAGAAATTTCATTTCGAAGGCATTAACTCATTTTGAAAGTCCCTTGGCTATTTAAGGTGTAGAGTTTCCATTAACAGAATAAACTCCATGGAGTATGGAGCGTAATGTTCTTAAGGAAAACAGTCCCTTCCCCTAATTATTTAGTCTAGCAGGGAATGAAAATAATTAAGTCTCAAAATTCCCTTTAGAGTGGGGGGGGAATATGGTAGAAAAATTTACTTTTTTTCCACCCAGCTACCGAAGGGAGCCGAGCCGCCCTGGGCACGATCCTTAGCTGGAAGGTAGCCGCAGGCGGGCGCCGGCTCATGGGTGAGGGCGCAGGGATGCCCTTCAGAAACCGTCAGAGCTACAGCCACCCTGAATTATCTTTTCTTTCCAGGTGTTACCGCTAAGGCTCAAATTTAAGGCTTTTGTTCACAACCAAAATGGAATTATAACAAAAAGGCGATCGCCGGCTGTAAGCGGCTGTCAGCGCTGAGGATGCCCGCATCCGGCACTCGGTTAAAGATTGCTAAGGGGTCTAGATTAAAAAAAGTAGGTATCCTGCTAACTGCCTCCTCTTACACTTCTCGCACCCAGATCGGAGGATGCAGATCAATCACTCGGGTTCCGGTCATGGTTCTCCCGTGGGAACGTGCCCAGGGCCGGGCTGTGGGTGCAGAGGGCTCGCCAGCCCCGCTGGGAGCTTCAACGTGCAACAAGGAGACGTTTAAAATTAAATAAAGAAGTGGTGTTTTTGAAATTTAAAGGAAAAAAACCAAAAAACCGAGCAGGCGAGCCCGCCCGAGCAGAAGTAACGCTGGGTGAAAAGCAGCTGACGGAGCCGCTGTGCCCACGCCGGCCGCAAGTGCCACGAGCGTAAACCCAGCAGAATTGGGCTGGGGCACAAAAACTGGAAAAGAAAAAGGCAAACGATCACTTTGGTCTCCTTACACAGGCAAAGCGCTAACAGCAAACAAGCAATAACCGAAGAAATGTAAATAGCAACAGGAATCAGTGACCGACGTGAGAGCCCAGTGCAGGATCCGACCCCGACCCGGCTACCCCAGCGCGGGCAGGCGTGAGCACCCACCCGTGCCCCCGGTCCTCGCCTTCACACCTGGGTGAAACTCCGGACCGTGCCAATGTCCCAGGTGTTTGGATTGGGTTCGCCAAAACCCAAAACGTGACCCACAACCCGGGACCCAGAGTGAAACGGGGTGTTGGATTTTGGTCTGAGCCAAAACGAGCATTTGTAAATTGTTATTTTTATTTTACGCCACCCAAAAATACACTAGACCCATGAAAAACTTTTAAAGCAAAACTAATGCTAGACCAAAGGCAGCTGACACATAAAACCAGCGCTGGATCCCGATCTTTTCCTACTATAAACTAGCTGCTAAAGAGTGAAAACAGAGTCCGTACTTCGGTTAAACCAAGGTAACACATGAATCAAGACCCTGTTCGACAAGATCTACAGCACCGTGTGTGCAACACAGCATCCACGCTGCTGTGTAATTACTTATTGGACCTGCTTGTATCCCTTTGTACGCTCTGCTCATAGGGTATGTATATCTCCTATATATAGGATATATTTATCCTATAAATACTAACAAAGATACAGATTTGCTTTTGGTTTTGCTTTAAATTCCTGAACATTTCACTTCCTCACCTGTTACAGAACACAATAAAAAAACCTATTCACCACCTGGAGCAATGCGGTGTTATCCCAGCCACATCTCCCTTCATTATTTTCATTTTAAAATGAGTTCCTGGGTTCAACGACTTCATTTTCATTTATTTTAACACCACTGATGCCAGAAAGCACAGAAGAGACGCAGCCCGTCTATGGCAAATCTCGGAAGGCAAGACGTGATATGTATTTTCTTGATTTTTAATCTGTTGCAATGTCTTGTTTTCAGCCTCGGTCGTGGTGAGTACCAGGAGCAACGTTTATGGCACTGGGGGACACGTGGTAATAAACAGCCCTGGGATTATCAAATGCTTCTGTCGCTCCATGAACCGCGAGAGCCGTTTATTGCCAGCAGCCACCAGATGGTCATTGCTTCTGGCTGCTGGCACCAGGGGACACCTAATTCAAACTGACGACTCGGTGTCTAAAGGTCCCAGGTTCTGCTAAAACTCCCCAGGGTCAGCCAGCACTCAGGACTGACTTTCTTTCTTCCAGGTTGTTTGGTTTTTTTTTTAATAAAAAAAAGCAACGCAGGGGAATGCCCCGCAATGAACGTCGCTCGGTGAATTTACAGCACTGAGCCTCGGGGACGCGAGAAAAGTTTGGTGAGACTCGGTTGATAAATCCACCCAAGACGGAGCCGACGCAGTGCAGGTTCTCCGGTCGCTCTTCCAGCCCAGCCTTGCAAATGATGCCCCAACGCTCATCTCTGCGATGAGCTCCCGAAGGGCCCAGCTCCTGCCGGATCCCGGTGTGTGAGCCCTCTCACCGGGCTGAATTTCTGCCCACTGTAAGCTCTGGTGCATGTTAGCACCCTAATGAAGCACCCACCGCCTTCGCCACGTGAGCGGTTGCACAGGCGCTGGGGCTGCACTCTGCCCCTTCCCTGGCCATCAGAAAGGTGCCACCTCCGTGGGGGCCTGAGCGGCCCCTGAAAAGGAGGTGGCAGGGAGCAGTGGGGAGGTCCAGCTTGCTGTCACAAGCCACAGACCCTACTTTGGCTGATAAATGCACGTGCAGCCAAGCGAAGGTCCATAGAAACAAAGAGAAAACACGGCCAAAATGGGAACGCAACCCATAGCAAGGAGGTTTCATGCACGATGGCGTGCTCCTCTTGACGGCACCGAGCCAGACCAGCTGATCGCACAGCATCAGCCTGCTGCTCCTTGCATGGAAAGCCAACCCCAGCACAGCTAATCAGAGCTAAAACCCCTCCACGCACATTATTAAAGCTGTATCTGTCCGTGGCAAGGGCCGTGCTGGCCTAGCCCAGCACGCCTTTTGTAGCAATAATTAATAGAGGTTCCCCAGACCCCTCCTGGACCGGAGCCAAGGCATCATTATTTGCGTGTAACAGATCCACTGCTTGTGTAACCCAACAAACTGCAACACCATAACGCGCCCTGAACTATAAACCATCGTTTATGGGAACTCCGGTGCGGCTGTGAGCCTCTGGGCTATGGGCAGGCTCCTGCCCTGTGCACCGAGAGCGCCCGCTGGTTCGCTCTGCGATGCTGCACCGACGGGAAAACCGGTTCTCAAATGAGAATATGTGCAAAAGCCCCAAAATAACTGTTCTTACAGCGGTCTCGGCTCCTGTACCTGGAGGGAGTATGTTCCCATCAGCCTGTACCGATGCCCTGATAAGGTGCCTGCGCACTAGGACAGGGCTGGATGCCTGGGGAACCCCAGAAACACAGTTATTAGAAAAACTCAAATATGATGGTGGGAAACTCACTTAGCGGTTGTATTCCAAGCTGTGCTTCTGCTCTGTTTTTTTGCAGACTATACACAGACATACCTTCAGCTCAGAGTATAAACCATTTCGGGTTTGTACATTTCTACCACCTTGGCATGTGTAAACCATCTCAGAGGAAGCGCTTTGGTAAAAGGTGGAAGTTGTTAATGTCTTAGCTGGAAAAGGATTCTCTCCTCGGAAGGTCTGGGGGATGCACTGCGCTAAAGCTGAAAAACATCAGCAGGGTTCAAGAGGAAGTTCATTTCACACGGTGCCGTGAACCTTCATCCTTGTTTGCAGTGCATCTCGAGAGCCTCAAATGGAAAATATTAGCAAGAGCATAATATTACTTGAGTTGATCCAAAATTCCCTTAAAATGTTTTCTCAGCTAAAAATAACTTCGTCAACAAAACAGACACTTTTGTGAAAAATTTCCTTTTGTAGAAAACCTTGGGGCTTTCATCTGTGCCTTTCACTTGCTGATGTTTGCTTTGTCTCTTCATTGAAAACACAAACACTTCCAAGACAAGTGTCCACGAACCCAAGCATTTTTGCGGGGCTGTTTTGTCTTTGAAATACCTCAGTAGGCCGGTAGAAATGGCAGTTGTGATCTAAGCTTGCAAAGCAATCGTAGCAAAAAATCTAAAGCTGACGGGCAGGAAACCGCTTCAGCAGTCACAATTTCTGTCCAAGAGAAGCAACGCCGAGCCCTTCACAGACGTGCCTGGGAACGGGCTCAACCAAAGGGTCCTTGTGTCCCCGCTAGGAAGGCATTAAGGTGCCGAGAGCACCAGCTCTTCATGGTGTCCTCATATTAAACCCACCCTATTTAAAGACCACCTGGGTACCATCAAATACAAAACCCAATCCATCAACAGAAACCGCCTGTGCGCGTCCCAGACAGGACCAACACGGAGCCTGGGTACTTCCAGCTCCCTCGGCAAAACTCAAAGCTTACCGTGGGGGTGCTCTGCCTGCAAATGGGTTCGTTGCCATCAAGGACAAGGTCTCTTCTTCCTGGGCCAGCAGCTTCCCAGCCAAGTGGATTACCCATTCATTCTGCTCGTAGGTCTTGGGGAAGGAATAAGAAATGCAAATGTTAGGCACTGCTGGGCTTGCCAGGTAGTGTTATTAACATTAAAGACTTCTGTGAGGTCTCTGGGGAGAGATTACAACCGATTCAGGTAGCAAACGATGAATTTCCTGGTGTTGCAGGGAACAGATCCCATGGGATCCAACACCTTGAGGTCCAGACTGAGACCCTCCGGCATCTGCGGGGAGCAGAGCGCGCTGTGCTAAGCTTGTCTCATCTGGAAACCATTCCCGAGGGCACGGACACAACTGAGGGTGTGCAAGTCGCAAAGGTTTAATGAGTTGTTCGTTAGCTGAGCGGGGATGGCTATGTGCACGCTTCCAGCCTGCCCCAACTGCAAAGTAGCATCCTCCATCTCAAGCATCCCCAAAGGAATTCTCATCACAGCTGAGGGGGGCAAAGAGCATGCCCACAGCCAGCGGCCACAGCTCAGCTCATGATTAGAGACTAGATGATGGTCAGGGATGCATCTCTACCTTCACCCAGCCCGGACAGTGACCTCTGCTCAAGGCGTGATGTCTGAGGGGGCATTTCTGCCAGCCCTGCATCCCCGCCGAGCCCGTAGCACTGCTTTGTCCCGGCGCCAGGGAGAAGCCTACAACTGCTGCTACTAGGAAAGCATAGTGCCTCGCTGGTCCAGGAGACGTGTAGCACACACACAGCCCTTCCCTGGGGCAAGGGGTGCCCCCCACCCCCGGTTCTCCCCAGCACCCATCGGCTGCAGCTCCTCCTACACCTTGGATCACAAATCTCTTTTTGACTTCACACAGCTCTGACACAGCTGGAGTGTCCTTGCCACTTCTGCACCCCAAATACTTGATTTAAATAATTTCTTTTAGCAGCAAGCTCCACAGAGGAACAGCAATGGCACGTTTTGAAATGACCATCCATCCATCATTTTAAAATAGGTGGCTTTCCCCTGTGGTGTCATCCAAGAGAAAACAGAAGAAAGTGGCTCCTCTAGTCCCGATTCCTCTCTCCTCTTTATTTCCTTTCATCTGATCTGTCCTCTTTACATCCCGTGCCTGTGCCGTACCCTTAATCATGCAGCCACTGGAAGTGAGCAGATCAGCTCTCGGGAGCTGCAGTCCAAGCTACAGTCGCAGAACTTGACTCTGCATTTACCTCCCTCCAGGAATCCATGCATCTCATGCTCTTCCCAGGGATTCTTGCTGAGGCTCCATAAAAAGAATTTCCCCTTCTGGTGACTTTCTGTGTCTTATACTTCCATTAAGATTTTTTTTTTCCCTCCTTTTTTAATGTGTACCTAAATGGATTTTTTAATGCAAGCAGTAGGGGACACTGTGGGAAAGCGAAACCCAGCAGCTGTACCTGCAGGACTGTGACTAATGCAGAACATCAAGGCAAAGTTACTCTGCAAATCTTTTCTAATGGTAAAGTTTGTTATTTCCGTTGCTAAGGGAAACGGAGGAGAGAAACGAGATGGAAAACACCAAACACTGGTGGAAAGGCCCTTCAAGCGGCAGCTCTACCTCACAGGGTTTCTGACCCGTGCTCATCACAATTTAGAGGAAAACCACAGTTATTTAAGCCAACAACTTTTTAAAAAAGATCACTCTCCCCATCTGCCTGTTTCCGTCCTGCCTCACCACCGCGGCTCGTTCCATCTGCTGTCCCGGCCGCACCACCAACACGGATGGGTGGTGGAGCCAGGGATGTTTCCCACCGCCAGCCCCGTGCCATGCTTTGCCCAGCCCAAAGCCCCGTTTAACCTCCGGCGCACCCCTCTCTCCACCGACACCCTGTGCCATCCCCTGTCTCCCATCTCCCGGTCCCCTTCCCGGCACAGAGGAGGTGGTGGCGGCTCTCAAGGTGGGACAGGGCAACCTCAGCCCCCGTGGGACTGAGGCCACCGTGGCCCTGACGCAGCGGTCTGGGAGGGGAGACGCGGTGAGCCCTGGAGCCGGGAGCTTGGCATCACATGAGACGTTAAACACAAACCTTGCAAGTCTCGCAATAACCCTGCCAAGGCTGGCAGGGCTGCAGGGAAAGCCGGCAGCATCCCTGCCAAGGGTTCGACCACGTCGCGTTTCGCAGGACAACTCACGCTAAGACTCCCAGCTGCGCCGAGCGACTCTGTGCCCCTCGCTGGCCCGGCGATGTCCGGGATGCTCGGCTCAGGCTGGGCTTTGGGCGGGTGGGCGCCGTGCTGGGACCTGAACCCCGGGGCACCCTTGGCTGTGAGCAGGGACCTCCTGAGAGAGGTGCAACAGCAATTGCAGACAATCAAATATTGCAAGGCAGACCTTCAGCATCCTGTGCCTCCCTGGAGACCCCTTTTTAAAGTGCTCTGTATGATTTTAAGTGCTATTTCTAGGAGGGCCTGGGAGGTGTGAGGGTTCCCGTGTGCGAGTTGGGGAGAAGCTGGAGAAGAACAGAAACAGAAATCACCAGACTCCCGGAGCTAGAGCTTTATGGAGGATCCCAAATCTTCAAAGCCTGATTCAAAACCATGAGGCTCTGTAATGGTGGAATCGGTTCCCTGGCTTACATGGTCTCCAAATTGTTAATTAGCAGCCCCATGCGCACGAGAATTGGACTTCTGGTTTGTAAAGCGTTTTTCTTGTAAAATTTACAACATGTCTGGCCCCAGCAAAGTCTGTGGTGAGAAATTTCCACCCGGTGCAGCCCCCCACACTCCCCCCAGCACGAAGGCTTAGATATCGCGCGCTGCCTATGCTCGGAGCACGCAGGACCTGAACTGTACTAATGACCGCGCTGTTTAACTCATTACTCTGTAAAGTGGTATGGTGGCAAAGGGAGGAGAAAAAAAGAGCCCAGGAGATCTGGGCTGCATCCAGGGAAGCATCACAGCACAGGGTGGGAAGGTGACAGTTCCTCTGTCTGTGGATCCAGCGAGACCCAGACCCGAACACTGTTTGCAGAGCTGCGACGGTCAGGATAGGAGGGATTTGCCTGGCGTTGCGCTCTGCTTTTGCCAGCTCTGAGCGTGCAAAACAGGAAAGTCAGAGCTTGAACCATCCAGTGGATTAATAAAAGAGCCAGGACAGATGCACACATTGCTTTAAGGTGGGCATGCACGCACGTATTGGGTTCACCTTTAGGTTTTGGATCTTCACCGAGCACAAAGACAGGCAGCTGGGGACTGACCCTGCACCAGCGACGCGGGTGCCCAGGCTGCTCTGCCTCCCTGCACCTCCATCAAGACATGGGCACGGAACCAGAGTCCCACACCTCCTCCAAAAGCTGGGGCTGCAGCTCCCCTCGTGCCACGCAGGGCCCGTGCCGTACCCGTGTTGGGATTACTGGGGAACCAGTGACCCGCACAGCCTCCTGCTACAAGTTGCTGGTCGGAGCATGCTGAAATGTGCCATGAGCTGCACAACTCACTGCCCGAGCCTGAACAGAGCACCCCTGGGAAGATGCAGCCCACCATGGATGCAGACATGATTCTCTCCTTTATCTTTTGAGAGTGTTCTTTCTGTTTTAGCACAGAAAGCAACTCAGGAACTTAAACGCACAAAAACCCATCATCAACCCAACTAAAATGCCTGAGAAAGGCAGCTCGGGTAGAGGTTAAGGTTCCCAGAGCAACGCTACCTCCACCACAAAGCCGAAGCCTTTCTGTGTTCAGGGACAGACCCACGGAAACGCAGCAGGCACAGCTCTCCAGCAAGCCAGATCATCTTTAACTGTCCTCACAGCTGGTACCAGCACTCAACATCTCTGAAAATCAGGGTTTAGGTATAACACAGTGGACTAACAAAGAGGACCTGGGACTAGGTGTTAAGACCCCATGAGCTTTTATTTCCTGACGGGCTTCAGCCCCGTGTGGTGCTCGGGTAGCTGCTTCCCCCTGGCTTTCTGTGCCAGCCTCCCTGCGCACGCTGCTTTGGGACGGGGGTTTGCTCCTTCTCCCCACCCGCACACGGCCCAGCGCGAGGAGCCGAGCACCACTGCGTGCCCCGGGGTACCACCACCTCCCGGGAGCAGCGCTGCCCTGAGACTTCTCTTCAACTGTTTATATTCTCTGACCTCTCCACTTACACGCTTTACCAGTGTATAAACACGGCATTCTCACCTTGAATACGTTAACTCGTATACAGAAGTATTTAATAACTTTACAGAATTTAAAACCAAATCACTGCTAAGTCAGGCAACAGCAAGGAGCTGGGGGCAAACCAGACGCAGTAGCGACGGAACTCTGCAGAGATAACAAAGTAGAAGAGAATATAATAATAGCAAAAAATACATATAAAAACCACCCGGCGCTATAGGGAACATGTTCCCAACTGAAATAATAATAATAACTCCTCTTTTCCTCTAGCTTTAATTGGTCATTTAATGAAAAAGGACTGCGGATTAGTGTGGCATTTTATTGAATCTCGGTCCTGGCACAGGCACACGGGAGGAGGTAAGTACGAGATGCACATGTGGAAACAGCTGGAAACTTGGCACGGGAGGCCAGCATTATTACTTCACATGGTTGGGAGCCCTGCACGGTTTCACATCGGCGTCGGTGTGCGAGGGTGGGTGACGGAGGGGTAGGGGACGTCTACATTTCCCGCGCTATGTCGTAAGGGGCATTTTTCGCGACACAGCCTACCCACTTAGGGGATGTAAAGCGGTAACTCCACCGTCCTGGATGTTTTCACTCATTATTCACATTGCTGTTTACACTTCTGTAGCTAAGCGCCTTCAACTGTTTAGGGAACTTGAGCTATCAGCTGGCGAAATAATCCACGTCCCACAGAAAAGAGGCTGTAACTAATGCAACCCTTTGCTTTTTTATAATATTCCAGCTCACCGCCGTTTGCTACCATCCCGCTACCCGAGCGACTTAATCAAGGAGGGTCAAAGGCTACGCCAGGTCGCATCACTTCCCATTATCTCCAATAACCACATCCCCTCCTTTCTATTAGTTTCCCAAAGACGCAAGCCGTTTCTCCGCAGGTCGGGCTCAACGTATAGTATTTCAGCGGGGGCAGTTTCTCAAGCCTCACTAAAAGCCATCCCTTAGCCCGTCCTATTAGAAAATGCTTGGGAAAGCAGCAGGTCCCCGGAGGAGGCGGGTGCAGTGCAGAGCGCGGCAGGTCCGGGCCGAGGAATAAAAGGCGGAGCGAGACTTTGGGAACCGGCTCTTAGATCTTGCCCATACGGGGAAATCGCGCACCTGGCATAGCTCCCGTATCACCTCTGTATTTGGAAAGAAAAGTCACTTTGTTCCAGAATAGAGTCTAGACAGGGAGATACAATAGCCACTGTAGACAATAATCATTCCCTGCATAGACAAGGTCTTACTCTGTATTTATACAGCCCGCGGCACGATAGGCTATCAGTCTTATTTGGGTTTCTGGGCACTTCCATCACAATATTAGAGGTGAGTCTGCCCGTGATCCAGCCTGCAGTTTGTCTAAATGCAGCTTGGGGGTTTGAAATTATTCATATTCGCAGGGAGACAAGTAATCACAGTTAAAAGAAGAAAATAAAATTCTTACATGCTGAACATGGACCAAAATGTATGAATGCTGCAATGGAAAATGGAAGTGAATTGAGGCCTGTATTTTTAGAAGGGGGAAGAAAGGAAACGTAAAAGGCTGTGCTTAGTACACTGCACATGAGGTTTAGGTTTTATTATGTTACACACACCTCCTCCTCCATCCTGCTGCCATGCAGCATTTTCCTGTAAGCACCTTCTGGCTGGAAGACCGAGATAACAGAGGCTTGAATAAAATATTTTACAAAAATATTAATCTGCCTTCTCTATAAATAGTGTTACTTTTTCTCAGCTCTTCCAGTTTGTGTGCGATAACATGAAGCCTCCATCACGACTCCCTGTTTAACCCAGGGGCGATCCTCAGAGCATCAATCCCGCCGCTGAAGTTTCTCTCCTCTCTTAGGAAGGCAGCTGAACGCATCGTATCTGGAAAACACACACTGCTTCTCAGTGCATGGCAAATGCTGCCCTGCGGTGGGTTTGCTGACAGTTTGCAGAGCCCTGGAGGACACAGCAACGCGGGCCACCAGCCTGAGCGGTTTCTGTGCCAGTCCTGACATTCAGAGACTTTCGGAGCAGCTTCAAGGTACAATGCAACAAGACACGGGCTTTAAAAAACGATATGAAGATGGCATTAGCTTTGTTATTTTTTGCGTAGTTATTATTTGGTAAGCACCAAGAGCGTGCCTTCGTGTTGGCCAAATGCAGTCCCCAAATAGAATAAATAACCTTCATGCCACAGTAAGGAGAGGAAAAGCCTTCCCTTTGATTTTTCTTTATTCAGAGCACTGAAGGCTTTCCACTGCTGCCCACTGGTGAAGAACAAATCTTTGGTACGATAAACAACTGGCTTTTGTAAAGTCCAAGACATCCTGCTACCAGGAAAAGTGACCAACTTGAAGCCCCAAAACTATGAGCAGTATTTTGTTTTCTGGTTGCTATTTGTTAACCATGCTGAATGCACCCACAGCCTGCCAAAAATTGTAACGCTTTTTGTACCAGCGGCACAGCATAGCTCAGTTCTGGGTTGTGGTGGCTGGGCTCCTTCTACAAATGCCCACCATAAATGAGAAGTCAAATAATTACAGGAGCGTTGCCATCAGTAGCTGGAGGACAGACAAAGCTTTAACAATTTGTCTTCAGCTGCTGTAAAAACAGGATGGTTTTGCACTAATACAATAAAGTGCCAAGGGGTGAAAGTTCTTCCTACTGCTTAACCTGAATTTTCCTGAGATTAAATCATATTCTGCCATTTCATCCATTATTTCCTCCCTTCTCCACAGGGACACGGAAAACAGGTTGCTGCTTTCCCCTTTGCAGTAGGTTTTCGCCTATCCCAAACCTGTTTTGGCATTGGGATGCCCATGCAGATTTGTTCGCCCTGCTGCCGTGGGAGGTTTCTGCACCTCTGCTCTTCCTGCGGGTCCCTCTTCTGCACCCTTGCCAGTCAGCTGCATCCTTCCCGAATTGGGTGCTCGGCTGAGTGTAGTGGGAGGGTGACACCATGCGCGCCGAACGCCTGCTCGCCTATCATGGTACCGTGTTTGCCTTTTCACAATGCCTTTTCCTAAGTGTGCTCATCTCGTGAGGCACACTCGGCCCAAGAGGCTTCCCCGGGGCACGATGCTCTGCTCCATCCCATCCCGGGGCAGGTGATGGGGTCCTGCCTGTGTGCAGCACCGCACATGCCTCTCCTGTCTGCTCGGACCAAAACCAGCAAGATCGCTGGGCTTTTAGACCTTGTCCTCTGTTCTGCTCACAGCTTGGGGACATCTGCAAACGCAATGAGCACATCGTGTCCTTCTTTTCAATTAGCAGTAGCTCCTCTTAAAACCGTGCACATGCATTAAGTCGGCTCAGACCTTGGTTTAAACCGCTTCGACGGAGGTAAGTGATCCAGAGCGACCGACCTCAGCAACAAGCACCTGAACATCAGCTCCTGACCGACAGACACATTATTTTTGTTGAGACCGCCCCAGCACACCTTGCCTACAGGTGACCAGGTTATCAACTGGGTGACGGAGCGAAGGGGGTCCCGTCCGAGGCGGCTGCTGAGAAACAACTGAAAAGGGTCACACAGATTTCTGCACGCTGCTGCCGGTTCGTGGGAGTTTTTCCCCTTCTGCAGACGGGAAGAAGCAATGCAGACATGTTTCTGGATGGGTTATGTCCCTGCCAGAACTAAATGAAGGGCTTCAATTCAGAGCTACTGCACCCTCGGGATGTCGAGACGTACAAAACAAAGAGGGGATTTAGAAAACAAGTGAAAAGGCATATTATAGTTAGATAATAAAATTAACATCACAAAAATTGTTTCCTGGAAAATAATGCCATGTTATATGACATATAATTATGGCGCTACTGGAATGGTAATTAAGAGGCAGTCAACTAATAAATTGCAACTCAGAGGTGGAGCAGCACCGCGGCTCCTCCCGTTCCTGTGCCAGGGCTGTGCCGGCGGCTCCCCCGACACACTGTATTACTCTACGGCTGGCCCCCCCCGCCCCAGCCATGCCAAGGGCCTGGCTCTCCCATGCTGCGGCTCTTCAAAGCGAATCCTGCAGCTATAGCCAAGGTGGAAAGTTTTGCAGGAAACCCCGAGCGGAGGAAGGCGTCATATGTCAAGCGGTGATGAGGTGCAAAGAGGAACCTGTCACGAGCAGCACAAAGGGATGGTAAATATCTTCCCCCCAAGTCCCCGGCTTTTCTGCAGCCTGTCAGAGCTGGATATGTCAGCTCCTTACCTGGCCAGTGCCAATGAACTGCAAAACCAGCCCTGCGGCCGCCTGCGCGGGAAGCGATGGGGCAGACGGCGAGCAGTGACGTAGAAAAAAATCCAGAACTTTTTAAAAACAAATTAAATCTAATCCAGAGGCTGAAGTAACTTGGTTTTATGGACTCTGTAAACTAATGTACAGGGTTTGCAAGGCCTGCCTGGCTTCACAAACTTCTTCTGGGGTTTCAACTTGTGGTTTCTCATCCTTTCTGCAGCTCTGTGTGACTCAAGTTTAAACAACACCCGAACGACGGTGACTTCTCCTGGCTGCGGCGGCGCGGGGATGACGGCAGGAGAGCCAGCTTTCCCAGGGATGACAGCTGGCACCAAATATACAGCTCACAGTTTTCAAACAAATGTTCGGCCACTCCAAATGGGATTTACTTCCATGCTCAAGCAGGTATTTACATGCCCGAACAACCAGATTTGAAAATGCTTGCTGCTGTGCCTAGGCTACTTGCCTTCCTATTGTTTTTAACGAGAGTCATCCACAGTTTTCAGAAGGTTTTTTTTCTCCTTTCAGCACCTTTTGTTAATACCTCTTTTAAGCAGGATCTGAAATTGCTTCATGGAGACCTGTGTGTGCCGGGGGGGGCATGGGAAAGTCCCCAGTGGCAGGAGGGGACGAGGGAGCGCTGCAGTGGGCACGGGATGCACACGCTGGGATAGCCGGAAAGGGGCTACAGACCCATTTCCCCCCGGTGCCACCGCAGCGGGGAGGTGACGGACGCGCTCCAGGACTTGACGCACGCCCCCGGCATGCACCCACCCGAGCAGGAGGCACGCACCCTCCTCCGGCCAGTGCACGAGACCCGCAACGCTAATTGCTGCTAATCAGCTGGTGTGGAGAGACGCCTTGGCAGGCACGCGCTCCAGCAGCCCCCTGCACCCAGGCTAACAGAAACACTTGGGGGAACCTTGCAGTGAACTAAACACTAATCATAAAGATGCGAAGAGGCCGCGTTACTTCCTCTTCCTCCTCCTCCCCAGGCTGTCCCGTACCTCCCGGTCGCTCAGCGCCTGGCCCGGCTCTGCGGAGAGACGGCGCTGGGGTGTGATGGTGTCTCTCAGCACTGGCACAGCCCGCGCTCGCCTGTGATGCATCAGTATTTGTGCCCTGTCCTCCTTTGGTTTTAAACCTGAGATCACTTTGTATTTTAAAGCCTTCGGGACACTCCTGCCCTGGAAACAAACAGCCTTTCTCTCATCTCAGAAACAACCTTCGCTTGGGTGAGCTGGGTTTCTCCTCCGCTGCCGGAGCCCTCCCAAAATACAGTCAGATTTAAACCAACAGCTCCCATTCAACCTTCTGCACCTTTATGTAACGCTGGGAACCGTTGCTGGCTTGAGTTTTAACCTTTGCTGTCATCTTGCTGAGGGATAAGCATACCTAATGAAGATTAAATGAAATTCCAGCACACAAAAACTAGCGGGGTAAATATAAAACCATAGCCAAAGAGCGATGGTTATGTCATCGCTGAGGAATCCAAAAGGCGCCTAAATGAAAATACCACAAAGAAAGCAAACAGAGAAGTTTGGGGCAGGGGGAGAGGAGTGAGGGAAGAGGATATGCCGGGAGAAGATACAGGAACAAAGAGAAAAGCCTGTGATAATCTGAGATGGGTTTGCCTCTGTTGTAGGCCCCAGTTTTGTAAAACCTGGTCCAAGTTCTCATGCTCACGCGAATAAGATTTTGCAGAATAGGCTAAAAGATATACAAGAATTAATGTTACAAGTTTCCCCCCCTCTTCTCTTTCTTAATTTATGGCTGTCACCTGTTTGCTGGTACCACGTGGGGAAAATATTTTGAGGGACCCTGCGTTCATATGTAGGCAGGTGGGCAGTGGGAGCAACAGCCGGGGTCCCCAGGGGTGTCCCCAACAGGGATGCGGGTTCAAGCCGGCCGGGAGCGGGCAGCTGGGGATGCTGCCAGCCCTGGCGAGTCCTGGGCACCCTGCGAGGCAGCTTCTGCCCCGCCAGGCCACCGCCTCGCGAGGCAGGTGCAGGCCAGGGGCTTGCTCCATGCCTTTAACTCTTGTTATTGCTGAGAAACAACGAAAAAGCCTCACACAAAATTTCCAAGAGTTTCATTACACCAGTGGTAGACATCCCTGAGGAATACAACCTTTTTTTTTTTCTTTTTTAACATAATTGACTTAGCCGGGGCCTTCAGATATTCCCCCAACCACCCCAACACACAGTAAATCCATATAAATTGTTTTTCCTGGTCAAGGGACACCCAAGCCTCAGAACACCCAAAGGCACATACCTGGAAGGCAGCGAACCACATAAGCCAGTCCAGGCGGTAGTGGTAGGGGGTGATAAAGCACGGCCTCCTCTTCAAGTCCCCAGGCTTGCATTTGAAGTCATACTCCTCCCAGACAGCAGCGGGGTCATTGGGATCCAGGCTGGACGTCCCCTGAAGGACGACTTCTGTTCTCTC
This sequence comes from Pygoscelis adeliae, assembly GCF_000699105.1. Taxonomy (NCBI): domain Eukaryota; kingdom Metazoa; phylum Chordata; class Aves; order Sphenisciformes; family Spheniscidae; genus Pygoscelis; species Pygoscelis adeliae. Next base: position 770,278 of record NW_008825253.1, read on the forward strand.
CTTGGTAATGCTGTGGGACACAACATGATATTGTTTTTTATCTCAAGTCATGTAAAATGCTAGTTCATGACAGTCAACATGGCAACACGAGTCAATGGCCTCGTGGTACAGTTGGATCCTGATGGGTCAAGCTACAGAGAACCTGTCCATCCGGCAGACTTTTCTCTCTCCAGCAGCAAAGTATATGGAAAACTTCAACTTCCACGCCCTCCCACGCTCCCCTCTAACTGCCAGTCCCAGGAGGGACTATGGCCCAAAAGGATGATTCCTACTGAAATGGATGGGTCTGTCTTTCTACATCAGAGCCTAACACTTGTCCAAGGCATCGAGAGAATATAATGAGTGTCTCCCAAGTCCCACATGAACATCTTCAACCTGCACCAACTTCTCTCTTTGTCCCCTGTTTCTGAAGAAAACCTTTGTTTCTGTTACTCTGACGACTCCCATGATACAAGAGCTCTCTGACTACAAGCTCCTAATGATATGAGAAAACGGAGATGAAAGATGGTCACAAAACATAGCTCCATCTCCAGGTTTTTCGCATGTGCCATGTGCAAAAATACAGGCTTGTAACTGGCGTGTGTGGCTGTGCTAATGGCACGGCTGCGGGATCAGCAGAGCAGCTTCCAGCTGGGACCACTCCAGCGTCCCCTTTGCGAGCCTGGCTCTCCCCGCAGCGCTGCTGGCCACGGGGTGCTGAGCTCCAGCTCAAACCTTGGCCATGGCAATGGCCACGCTCGCAATGAGCCCAAGTTAACTGGCTACAGCTGCTTGAGCCTTGGGGAGGTGGTTGGCCCCAAACGGAGCACCCCCCAGGAGCTGACTCTTGGGGCACTATTAATAGTTGTCTCTACGTGCCCAAACATTTCACCATCCCGGCTGGAAGACAGGTCTCATGGAGCTACTACTCAGGAAGAGGAGGAGGAGGAGGAGGTAACTTGTGAGCCAATGCAAACCAAGCCAAGAAAAGCAGAAAATGAAAACAAAAAAGCCACCCCATACCCAGCTGATGTATAGAAACTTGGTTAAAAAGCACCACAGCCTTATGGCAGGTCCTGCGTATTCCCTTTGCTGCTTGGCTGGACTCTCTCTGCACAGCAAGGTGGTAGAGCAGTGGGGATGGCAAACTCTCCAGGCCATGGAAAACCCATGTGAAAACGCCATCATCAAGTTCTCAATGACCTCTCAGTGACGCTCGCCTACACTGGAGAGCTGTTTTCCATAACGAACACATAACTGCGTAACTCTGCCTATCAAAGTTGTCCAGTTCCCAACACCCTTTTAATTTTTTACTACTTTGGTCCCTCTTCCTCCAACCCAAGAAACCGAAAGTTTGGAAACACACAGCCTCCACCTTCTTCCCCAATGGCTTCCAGTGATAGATGCTTACAACCCAAGGAATGCTGTACGTCTCCACTTATAATTGTTACCTACATTTAATAGATTTCTGGATTCTCCAGCCAAGTTCCATATTATACGCTGGGCTGAGTTATGAGCCGTGGCCAGCTGCCCAATGGTTAGAAACACACTGTAAATCAGGGACACCAAATTACTAATAAAAGTATGTTCCTACTGTGTGATTCAAAATATGTCAAGTTTCACATAATCGTATATTCATTATAAGCTGCAATCCTCTTTTTATTGGTTTACATAGGCTGGAATTACAAACATATTACAGCAGCATTTCATCACATGCTCTTTAGGTTCTGGTAACTGTTGAAACAGAAACCATAGACTGAAGAAGAAAAAGAACAACAACCCAAAGAAAACAATCTCCCGTAGCTTCACCACTCCAGCCTTCAAAGAGGTTCAGGGGTTACTTCTCCCTCTCTCAAAAAAGAGGAGAAACTTTAGCATTTTCCACAACTAGCATTGATATTCTTAATCATGTTTTTTCCTAACTTTTTTCTTTCCACAGAAATTTCTGCTATTTGAAAAACTGGGGAAAACATCATATTAATTTGATGTGCTCCAGGTGTCCTCTGCATCTCCAGTGCTCACAGTGAGACCTGCTCCTCCCCTTCACCACCCGCTCAGCCAGCCCTCTCAACAGCCAACCTGTTTTGCCTTTTATAAAACCTATTTAATTACGGCTGGCTTCTCCTGTGGGACCTTGTCCAGAGCCTACTAACCCAAGAGCTGCCCATCGCACCCCTTGGCTCAGACCTCTAGGGATCATCCCACAGCCACCATCGTGAGGTGGTAGCAAAGCCAGAGGTCCATGCAGAGAAGACCGGCCCTGTTGTTGCCCCTGGGGCAAGTTGTTCCGATGAAGCCCTGTTTTTCAGCATTTTCTCAGTTGGAAGAGGCTGGGAGGGACAGCACACAAGAACGGTTACGGTGAGCCCAACCGTGGCTCACCTAAGCCTGGTGACCTCTCCTCAGGAAACCCAGACTCAGATGCTTAAGAACCAGCCTAGTTACAAAGGCAGCTGGAGATGCTTCCCTTGTCCAGTCCCACCTTCCAGCCGAAAGCGGGATTTCCTGAGCTGAAGGCAGCAGCCAGACTGCTGCTGGGCCTGTCCTCTCAGTCTGTCTTGCTCTTTTTTGAGGCCGTTTATACTTTCGTCTCCACAGTTTCCTGTAGCAATGAATTCCCCAAGTCACTCGTTGGAAAAAGCACTTCCTTTTGTTGGCCTAAACTCTGCTACCCAATAGCTTATGTGAATACTTACAGGAGGGAGAGCAAATGCGCGCAGGGGAAGAGGAGTTCACCATAAATATAGTGGGCTGGTGATGGCGAAGACTATCCACTGGATGAACTCTTTTATGGATATTTTCATCCTGCTATTACGTGTGCTACATCAATATAATGAGCTAACTAAAAGTGGCTCAAAGAAAATAAATTATAATTCAGTGGGAAAGAAACCTGTTCCTTTTCTCCTTCTTTCTCACAAACAGATATTCCAAGTCTACTGGCTACTGGAAGGATTTCTAGGACTTCTGTTCAAGTTTAAGGCACACAGACTGGCTACCAGACTATACTGGAGAGAGGAGCAGAGCTATACGATGTGCCATTAAAACACATGTACCTCCCGAAAGCTCCGTAGGTGTTCACTATTCTGAGAGGGTTGAACGAGGTGTTCATGACTTGTCTGGAGTTGAGCAGGTTTAGGACAACCGGGATGCTGAGATAAGCAATCAGGAGGCCAAAGGAGATGTTCACCACTTTGCGGACGTAGCAGCCTGTTCGGGACACAAAAGCAGACCAGAAGAAGGTGATTTCACCGCCGGTGATGGGCTCTCTTCCCCCTCTCCCCTGCCCGACCCCCCGGCGGTGGCCGGGACCCTGCCCGGGTGCTCACAGCTGCTCTCGGCTCTCAGGCTGGGGCTGACAAACGCTCCGCCGTAATCAACCCGACCTTGCCGAGGGCCATACGCTATCACTCCAGAGATCTGCCTTTCTCTAAATAGTCTGAGAAAGGGCTAAAAAGAAAAATGTCTAAAATGTAAGATTAATCATTGCTTTAAAACAAGGGAAAAAACACAGCTGGCACTTGCACCTTGCTCAAAATTGCCCTCCTGGTTTGTAAGCCGTGTGTGGAGTGCCTCCAGCTCCCCGTGGCTCCGTTCCTGCCCGTGGCTGCCTCCTCCCCGCTGTCCCAGGCTCTCGCCACCCAGACTTATTTTCCTCCCTCTTGCTCACTAGCTCCATTCAAACCTCATTTTCCTTCTGCAAAATCTCTATTGCTTATCATTTATGTATGAGATGTGCGTTGCTTCACCAGCGCTTTGGTATTTGGTTTGCAGGAGCAGCACAGGGCTGTGCTGGATTTCAGTCTAAGGAGACACCTACTGCAATCAGACAAATAAGCAGACGTGACCTCTGAGGGGTTCCTACCCTTATGGCCGTTTTAAATTTATTTAACATTAACAGCCAGAGGATCAGATTCAAAGCAATTGCATGTAGCCTTCCCCTTATCTCTGCAGGAGAGGGATGTTTATTTGAACCTCTCTCAGAAGCTATTAATAATTGTTTAGTCTGAGAACATTTCTGGAGAATCATTTGATTTGGGAAGGAGCTCGCCGAGATGCCTCCCCTCGCCCCCTGTGCTGCTGCGAGCAGTATGAGTCTGTTGGGCATTTTTTTTGTCTTTTAGATAGGCTCAACTTCCTAGCCTGTAATTAAAGAGTGGGTACAGACACAGAGCCCTCCACCACACGGGCAGCACCAGCAGCTCCTCAGGTCACAGTTTATGGCCATGCACGGACTGCTCGTCCTTCAGCAGGTGGTGATTGCTGTCATGCCCTTGGGGTCACAGCTACTCCGTCATAGAGAAAAAGGGTGTAATACAGGGAAGAAAACCCCAAAACCATGGCAAGGATGGAGCAAGACTTGGGGAAGGAGCATGAGACATGAGCCAACGGGATCTGGATCGAGCAGGCAGGAGCTGAGCACTAGCAATGGGAATTCGAGGTCTCAG
>NW_008825253.1:774727-776347 GCF_000699105.1 Pygoscelis adeliae
AGAGCCTTGTAAAATCAGGTCACGAGTAGGGCATGGCTGGGTACACTCCTGTCTTCTGCTCTGGTGACCCAGGGGTGAGGGCTCCTCTAAGCCTCTTGCCACACAGCCCGTCAGTGCCAGCTCATCAGCCTCTGCTTTGTTAGCAGAAAAAATATACAGGAATCCAAATTCACCCAGAATATTACAGATACCCTACCCTTTACTTATACATTACTTCTTTTTAGGATCCCAGAACAGCGACACATCTACGCTCCAGAGCTGTAGTATGTACGGATGGTTCTCCTTGCTCGGGCACCCTGGCTCAGTAAGGTTTTCTGGAGAACATCACAGAAAAGGAGCAAGTTCCTCAAAAAAAGGATCTACCTCTTCCTCACGGTGACTCACTGAGGGACAGAGCAAAGAGCTGCCCTTTGGCTTCTCCTCCAGAAAGAAAGGGGCAACTTGAGTGTTGTTTGGGACTGGATGCAAAAATACAGTTGGTAGGAAAGCTCTAGGCTCTCACAGCCTCTAAAGCAAAGCTACTGGAGGGGAAAAGCTGTTAAAGATTTCTTCCAGCGAAATATGTAAGATAGGAGACACAGAAAGGTTAATGGAACTGCATTAGCCTTGCTGGGACTAACGCTTCTGGTTAATAGCTGTGTTTCTTGGTAGATGACAAAGGACTAGAGACAGATGCTGTATCTTGTTGACATTTTTCACTCTTCTGACAGATGTTTGGTATATTTTAAAAATGAGCATCTGTGATTGCTGTTGATATTATAGGCAATTTGTTGCTTATATGCGGTTTATAAAAATACTGCAAACACAACTCTACATCTGTTACGCAGCCCCATGAAAAATATCCCAATGTTGCTTGTGCAGGCGATCTTCTGGAACAGGGCTGCTCGAAGACTCCCTTCAGAAGGAAGTATCAGCCACACCGATCCCTTTTGTTCAGTTACAAACCCCCTTGTATTTGCTTTTCCATATTCACGGTATGAACATGAGTTCACCTCCTCCCTGCTTTGGGGAACTCGCTCCCCGCCGTGGCTGTGCCCACGCTGCCAGTGGTGGCCACGAGCATCTGCTCCTCTCACCTTCTCCAAGCAGGACGCTGAACGGGGAATGGCCACTTTGCCAGCAGCCAGGTCTCCTTCCCAGTTAGCGAAAGAGTTGTTGGACCCACAATGGATCAACCATCAATTTCTTCTTTCTGGAAGACTAGGCTCATGTCCAGTTACTTAACCAGAGAAGCAGGTTGCTCGTGCAGCTCTAGCACCCATGGGTGCAAAGGGCAGGAGGGCAGATGGGTCACAGGGCCACCATGCCACAGGGGAGAGAGGACAGCAAATGCGAGCGCTGCTTCTCAATCCAACTTCTAACACGAAATCCTCGCCCCAAACCACACTGGGTGTTTCATCCTTGACTTTAAATAGTCAAAATAAAAAAGGTTAAAAAAAAAAAAATCACAGTATAAACCGTGCGATTCCACATTGCTTATTTCGGGTTGGAGTCTGACGGTCACTGGGCTGAGAGCAGGGAGGACTGACTCTCAGGCAGAGGTGTCAGAGCTGCAGCCGCCCGGACTCGCTGCAGACGCTGGCGCCGCATGGAGGACGTGCCCTCTAGCGGCAATCCCCC
>NW_008825253.1:776453-798212 GCF_000699105.1 Pygoscelis adeliae
CCCCCCGTGGCAATGCCCCCACAGGCGCTTGTGAACCAGCCACCGGCTTCACGCTCACCCTCCGCAGCACAAGGTCCAGGCACCCTCCAACCCACAGAGGAGACCACGCAGGGGCAGAGTCACCTCCAGAAGATGACAGCTTTTTGAGATAAGCACACCAAACACACCTCTGGGCAACTTTTTCCCCGCTCCGGGAATAACTCACCGTATCGCAGGGGAAGCTGCTCCTCGGCTGCCTCTTTGAGCTGCATCTGCGCCACCCGCTCTTTCACCCCCCCTCGCTTGGAGCTGAAGAGGAACCCCAGGCTGACGTCGTCGAAGCAGGCGATGCTGGGCACGATGGTGAGCCAGTTGAGGAAACTCAGGTTTCCACTTATGATCAGAAGCACCTAAACGGGAAAGAAGGCAGCAGAGGGTGTTGCATCTGCTTAAATGACAACAGGAAAGTGTGGTGAAGGAAATGCTGGATGGATTTTAGCACCCTAGCACATACTTTGCTGATTTTCCATGATTGCAACAGTGATGGCAAACCTCTCCCTCCCTGCCCAGGCTACAGCCCAAATGTACCCCACTGGCTCGCAATGCGAGCTCTGCCCTTGCTTTCAGCAGTGGAAAGATCAGCCAGGGTATAGTGTGACTTGATTTCCATAGTGCTCCCGCTGACGGGCGCAGCGGTTTGGCCCCAGGGGAATCGTCTGCTTCCTGCTTATGCCGATGTATCTGTGACAGCCACATTCCTGAAACCCCTCAGGAGGAAATATTGGACCTTCTAATTAAAGAGCAGCATTAAATATAGAAGTGTGCATTTTTTTAAGAGGCATTTTCTTTAATTTTAGCTTTTATTGGCCTTTGAGGAGAATGTCTTGCATGCGTAAGGCAGAGAAAGTGGAAAAATCCGCAAGCCTTCGGAGGAGTCTCCGTAAATATTTGTACACATTGGGAAGAGCTTTTTGTAGGCACGTGTTATTTTTTGTCTTGCTCTTGAAAAATGTGTGACTTGAAAAATATGAGGAACTTCCTTGCAGTTCTCCAGCAAGTCCTAATGAGCATCAGGCAGTCGCGTCTGGGCACTGCCCGTTCAGCCTTGGTCACGAATCACAGCTGTAAGACGTCACCTCCTCGCCACGTTCATACGTCAGCCGTGGGGAAGGGGCAGGTACGCGCCAACCCCCCGCCAGCTTCACATAAACCCGAATGCACAGAGCAATTTCTGCTTCCTCACAAGCATTGGTTTTAATTTCTATTTCTCCAGCCTAAATTTATTGAAGCCCAGCCTATACTTACTCTTTTTTTCTAAGCCAGTATTTTACCTGTTCGTAGACCCCCGTTTTATTTATACAGTTACATCCCTTCTCCTCCTTTATACTTTCAAGCAAACCAAACCACTCTGGTCTCCTCTCCCACAGGACTTCCCTGCCTGCTTATCCCAGCAGCCATGCCCTCAACCCGAGCAAGGTTCAATCCATCTGTCTGGGTGCTGACAAGGACCGTAAGGAGGATATCAGACAGGTCTCACCAGGAACTTGTACAGTGATGCTGCCATTTCTCAGGCTCAACCAGAACTACCCCTCCCACTGCGTTTTAATGCCGCATTTATCTCCTCTGCCCGGGTGTCACGTTAGTGCTGCCCAGCCCGTGCACACAAGTCCCCCTACACATAAGCAGTTTCCAAATACGTAGTTCCCAGCATCACACAGATGTGTCTGCTCCTAACCCACGGCGCATCATCCCGCATGTCGCACAGCCTAATTCCATCCTATCTGCTCATTAACCTTCGGAAGGCAGGAGGCTGGGCTGCACCGACACCACCAAGGATGCTGAGAACGGACGGACTCAAAAATTCATTGCTTTGCTTTCATATGCAATGTGGTTTTTAACCGAAAGCAGCCAAAGCATTTAATTGCTCCATGTTTCATCCGAGGGGGCACTGCTGCCAGCTCAACCTTGCTGACACCAAGACTTACACCAGATGCAGAACGGACATTGTGAACTTGCCCCAGTGCCAGCAAAACGACGCGTCAAACGAAGCCAACCGCAGGGCGGTGGCCATGAAGACACATTTGGGTTTCCCTGGGGCTGCCCAGCCATCGCAGCGGTCCCAAAGGAACGTGTTAGGAGCCATTTAGTATGTTGGCATAAAACAATATATGGGAATCCACGCACACAAAGACAAGAAGAGAAGAACAGTTGATACCTGTTTGGGACTATTTGAGTTTTGAGGCTGATTTGGATTCTTGTCCCATTATAGTCACATTACTTAGGGTTCAGCCCTAATTAACTAGCTGTTCCTCAGACACGTTAAAAAAAAAGAGGAGGAAAAAAGGGAAGAAAAGAAAGTAGTCTCACCATCTCATCCATAAAAAATGACGGTTATAAAGCTGACTTAATGTATTACACGTTGAAAAATAATGCCCTGATGTAACAAAGTCATTTATTTTTCAGCCTTCAGACCAGCTAATGAGAACTTCCACCACCTTCCAGCCGGGTTGAAAGCTGTAACCTTGATTGGCACCGCTATTACTTTATTTAAAGAACACTCCTCCATTCACGCAGCTGAACTTTATCCTCCCATGAACTGTTTACTCACAATTTTTAGCGCATGTGGCCAAGGAAGACTTTCAAGAGTGCAAGACCAAACATGCGAACCCACAACACCCCCCAGCATCCCACTGCAGGCGGAGGAGCTGGAATGAGGACCACACTCCTGCCAAATTAGCCTCAGCCTCCTCACTGGCCCACCACTGGTCTCCTCCTTTCAGTGAACAAGCGACAAAGCTTTCAGGAACCCTGAGGGGATGCAGAAGCTGAAGGACCGACCACAGACCCAAGAGGCACAGCTGAAGTTCTCCGTTGCTCCTCCAGCCCATGTTGCAGCCAAAGACAGCGGGTCTCTGGAGGAAACCCAGCTGCCTTCGAGCCGACTCAAGTCACACACAAGCAGACTCCTTGGGAGCTGGAGACCATCACAGACTTCCCACTCCCACGGCAAAGCACACCTTTGGGTCTGCCTTCTCCAACATACACAAAAACTCCACAATGAACAGGGAAAAGCTACATCCCAAGCGAAGAGGAGATCTTAGTGAACTTTGCAGGTTCCCCTCCTCTGGCCAGGACGATGAAAGCTCAGACAGGTACTGCCAGGGATCAACCCCATTGTGTAACGTACCGCGTAGCCACTATCGTGGTAAAACTTACTACAGCACAAGACAGACCACGTAACAGAGCAGGTCTTTGGCTAAATCCTGGGATGTCTAGGAACACTGCAATATATTTTTTACATATTCTTTCATGCTGCCCTTGGCTCTTAGAGAGGTGTCTCTTGACCTCACCCGGAGGTCTCCGACCTCTGCTGGGGCTTGTTTGAGAGCAAGGTCTCCACGGCAGTGCCAACCATATGGCTGGGGACAAGGAAATGAGCCCACCACCTGACTTCACAAGCAGCACGCTTAATTTGTTTTCAAGGGCTTTTGGGCATTACCTGGGGGTTTGTTATCAGGATTTTGTTATACTCATGTAACACGAGGAGGCTCCAATTGCAACGTGGACCCGTTTAGCTTGGACTTGCCAAAACAGATGGTAAGAGGACAGTTCCTGTTCTGAAAAAAACTAAATCTAAACATACCGGACAATGTTAGATCAAAATTAGGATGTATTACAGCTGTGTTACAGGCAGAGAGCGGAAGAATTTTGGCATCTAATTCTTATTTCAGCAACGCTCTCTGGGGATATCACCTTAAAGAAACTCACTCAGGATCACGTAAGTCTTGCAGCAGAGCCTGAAGTAGGACCCAGATTTCCCAGTTACAAATCCAATGTCTTAATTACACATCCCCCCTGAAATACCTGCGTGCCCAAACACTGGTCCCCGGAGTTTCCCTATGCTTTATTCCAGAGTGCCCCCATCCAGCGTGCCCTCCCCTTCCCTGAAACAGGCTGTGTGGTGCACGCTCTCCCGCTCGAAAATAAGAAGTGGTCTCCCAAAATAGGATTCCACAATGCAAACATCAATAACACATGCACAATTTCAGCCTGAGGACTTTCAGCCAGTGTTCTGTTAAAAAGATGTATGTTTTCTCATTAGAAACAACAAATAAATGTTAAAAACATGTCATTTCATATTTTACATGATTGGCACCATTTTTTAAAATATGGTGATTTGCAAGTTACAATTTTCAAAACCCCAGCAGGACTCTTCAGTAACAGAGTCACATAATCTTAACAAAATGAGAGATCTGACCAATTACAGTAAGTAACAAAAGTCCTAACTATTATTTAGCTAAAAAAATAATTACTTCTTTATCCTGAGTTGGATAATTATCCAGAATTATGAGACGAAAATAGTATTTAAATCTGGATTACATACACGTTAGGTCCTTGAACATAACGTGTTATAGTCGAGGTTTGGTGCTCCCCCTTTGACCCGAATGTGATTCGGTTCAATGCCTATTAATCAGCCTGTATTCATTAACACACTTCTCGCTTAGCTACTTCGTTAGGAAACTCTGATCCGTTTCTGATGTGATTTGCCTGGCGCAATTGCAGTAATATTAAGAAGATAGCTCTGCACTTTGCCACTTCGGCCAAGGCTCATTTTACAGCCTCGTACGGAGCGACTGGGTGGTCCATGGGCTTTTTTTTTTTTAGTAGTGATTCACCTCTCTTTATTGCTTGGAAGTCAGAAGCAAGATATCTTATTTCCACCAGCCCTTAAAAATCAGGGGATTCAAAAATAATACAAGTTTGGCGTTTTCTGGTCTGTGGGTGGAATCACGAACCTGACGCATTTTTAACTTCAGCTATTCTGACCGAGTCTTGATGCTCACGCCAGCCGCTGCGACTGCCGCCCGGGCACCGGCAGCGGATTCAAACACAGGTTAATATTATACCCTGCCCGAGGGGGGCTGAGCACCATGAACCCCTCAGCTTTGCAAAAATAAACCTCGAAGGAACTCCCACTTCAAAGTCAACTCACAGGAAAACAGGTTATTTTTCAAACATGCTGACGGGTGGCTGTCCTAGCAAACGGTTTCGAGGCCGTTTTTGCACGAGGTGTATGTTATTTCATCGATGAGTCCGGCCGGCATTAAAGGGTGAAGCTTTGTCAGCTGAGCAACCGGTGTCTTCTGCAGCGCTGATCCTGCGAGCGCAGCATCCCCCAGGGTTAGTGGATCCTTTGCGATTCAAACCAGTATTTGCCTTGGCAGGCAGCGCACGTTTACCTAAATCCTTCCTTTTCTGCGTGAAACCTCCTAAGCCTCCGTGTCCTGCTCTCCCCGCCCTGGCAAAGCGGAGCCACGCCGGTTCCTGGCGGGAAGTTTAATTTAACACGAATTTCTCTGGGCAGTGAGGGCAGAGACCTCTGATCACCGTGTGCTCACCTCCTGCCCCGGGAACTAAAGGGGGCGCACGCCTGAGGCTGGTGCTGGTGATTTGGGGTAAGCCACCAAACTTCCCAAGGTCTTATTTCACCCCCATGCAAAGCAGGTGTGGGTGCTGGACCTCCTCCACATCCACGTCTGGGGGCGAGGACACCAAGCCCCTCCAGGAGTCTGGCAGAGCTCGGAGAGCATCGCTGCTCCTTCCCCGTCGGCTGCATGAAGAAGGAGAGTTTGTTGCACACATCTCTCGGTAATTTCAGCCTTCTGTGCTCCTACCACGATCACAACCCAACCGTACCTCCGCATCTCCACCCTCCGGACCTCTGCTGCGGTGGATGGGCTGTGTCCTCCCTACCTTGGTCTTGATTTGTGTTTACTGAGTGTCTTTCTCTTGCTGGACAATATTTAAATGCACAATTATAACAAACAGATGGTATCAACCCCTGTGGTGATTTTAAAAAATTTTTTATTAAAGCACAGTATTAATCATGGTAATTGGGTAGGAACTTTAAGGTTATAAAACTACAGCATGTCTAATGAGCGAGCTCCTTATAGGAGGAACTGAGGTTTTTAATCTAATAATGTCAGTTTTATGGATTATGACTGGAGTTTTATGAAGTGTGATATGAAATACTGTGGATTCATGGCTCTCACTGGATTAATTTGGAAAAGTAGTTTTCCTGGTTCTAGGCCCAAAAACAATTATTCCTTACATTTCTGTCCCCTGCACTGTTACCAAACCCCTCTGTCAGAAAATGGGCACCTACACCCATAACTTTTTTACAGGTTAGACTTCTTTGTTTGACTGGTTTTTATTTTTTTTTAAATCACAGATTGTTATAAACATACAGTAGGTAGGAGAAGCTCATATTCTCTGTAGCAGACTGTATATTTGTCCAGAAGGAACAACAACAGGCTGTAAACTCTTAAACATGGTCGAGGGCCGGCTGGAGCTTGGAGGCTCCGTCCGAGCACTGGGACACGGTCACCACGCAGCACTGGAGCCATTAAGCCATTGGCACAAGAAAGCCAAAACTGGGGTGCCTGGAAGAACTATAATTTATTTAAAGAGAAAAACATAGGAGCAGTGGGCTGGAAGAGACCTCAAGAAACCATCCAGTCTTCCCTGCTGCCCCAAGGTGGAGTCATCTCTACCTGTACTGTACTGTAGGGTGTTCGTCTAAACTCTTCCTAGAAGCCTGGTTGAGTGATGGAGCCAGGTCCCTGGCCTTCCCAAGCTACCTGCTCCGCTGCTTCACTATCTTTAAATTATTCCTAATATCTAGCCTGGCTCTTCCTTGACAATTTTTAAACCCATGAGCCCTTCTCTGCTCACTGGCATCAAAGACTGTTCTCTTCTATCTTTACTGAAAGAGTAGTTAAACATTGGAACAGGCTGCCCAGGGGAGTGGTTGAGTCACCATCCCTGGAAGTATTTAAAAGACGTGTAGATGAGGCGCTGAGGGACATGGTTTAGTGGGCATGGGGGTGTTGGGTTGACGGTTGGACTCGATGATCTTAGAGGTCTTTTCCAACCTTAATGATTCTGTGATTCTATCTGCAATAGTCTTTCATACAGGTGAAAACTGTCCACTGCCTCTTCCCTCCCAGAAATGTTCTCGTTTGGATTAAATGATCCCAGTTGGTCCAACCCTGACTTGTGAATCCAGTCTCTAGATCTCTGCTTATTCTCACCGTCCTCTGGATTTTCTCCAGCTGGGACATATCTTTCCTGAAGGGAATGCCCAAAACTGTGCCACAGCTTTTAGCTCTAGCCTTACCAGCAGCAGAGAGCAGGAAGGATTCACATACTCTGAGCACAAAGAATTTATATATTCCAGCAGGACGTTTGCCCTTCCTGCAACAGTGCAGCCCTCCTGACTTGATTGCATTGCCATGATCATTCTGAATACTCATCACGTGCGCCAATACCCTCTGCCTGAGCGTGGTCTACTAATATCAGACATCATTAATGAAAACCCTGAATACCCTAGATAGACCCCAGGGAAGCCCCCTTGATAAATCCTTCCCTCTGACAGTGAGCCACTGATAACTGCTGAATAGACTTTCCAACCCGTTTTGTCCGCCGGACAGCACTTCCTACTTCTTACAGACCCTTTTCTTGGGTTGTTTATGAGATTTTATGTGAAACAGTTTCAAAAGCCTCAGTAAAAGCGTATATTGTTTATCCTCTATTCATGCATCTTGTTTTGTCAAGGAAGGAAAGACGATTGCTTTTACATGGTCTGCTCTTGGCAAAAGCATGATGGCTGTAGTTACCTGCCTTGTTTTTTGGAGGTATTTAGAAATGGCCTGTTTCGTAATTTTTTTTCCCCAGTATTTTTCCAGTAATGGCTCTGTAATGTCCTGGCTCTTCCTTTTTTCTCTCTTTAGATGACAGGTACTTTATTAGCTCTTCTCCGTTCTTTCATTACTTCACCTATGTTCTATGAATTCTCAAAGACAATCAGTAATGCTGACAGGATTTCAACAACCAGCTCTTTAACAGCCCTAGGATAGATTTCCTTAGGCTCAGATGATTTGAAAAGATCTAACTTCGCTAAGTACTCTCCAGCTCTCCCCTGCTTGTGGCTGAGGTCATCCTGCTTTGTTACTGGTATTAATTATACCAACAGCCACGTGAGATGTGACTTTTTAGTGATGACTGTTACAAAAAAGGCGCTAATCATTTCAAGATAAAACACGGACCAAATTTATCAATTAAAAAAAAATAGGTTGTAGAAAAAACAAAAGTAAATCTCCTTCCTTGCACACAAAATAAACAACCGCTTACTCACTCTGTGCTAGCGAAAGCTGGAGAAAAAAGAGCCCAGCTCATCTGTGCGGTCTCAAAACTGCAGTCCCTGGGTCCCACATGATCTTCTCATCGCAGATGCCCAGAGCCACACACGATCAGCTCAGCTGATCGGGATAGCAAAGACCCCCTCCTCCTGACGGACCTGCTGCTGGATCTCCAGAACTTAAGAACGCTCTTCTATGGACTTTGCATGTCACCAAGGAAAGAGGAAATCAGACTTTTAAGCTGGATTTTATGGATCCTTAGGAATGAGCAGATGTGAGGAGGAGTGTGCTGTGCTCTCTGGAGCTACCAGGGAAAGCGGGGGCATTCGGCACCGGCAGCACCATCTGGTCCCCATCCCTTTCCATCCCACGCGCAACAACAGTGCTACTCCACAGCCACACAGGGCCAGTGGCGAGGGTCCCAGCTGAGAGAAATGCCTGCACCAGACTTATCTCCCATGGTTAAGCAAAGGCACTACGGGCTGCTCGGCTCCCCGTGGGAACCAGAGGGAAGTGGGAGTCTGGAAATGCCCCAACCGGGCCATGCCTTTGAGCAGAGGGGGACAAATCCTGGTGGTACAGGTGACACCAAGGGAAAGGGAGATTTGCCATCACCCACCTCAATCTGTTTGCCCAGTCCCCCAGCATCACTCCTTGCTCCTCTGCCGGCTTGCTCTCTTTCTGGTTCTCCTCTGGGCACCCAGCAGCCGGGCTGGGTGAAAGGCGGATGGTGGCACGCTGGTGCCACTGGAAGTGAAAGCACAAGCGCTACCGGCTGCGTTGGGGACACTTCGTCGCCCACAGTCTCTGTGCCATCTGTGCCTGGGATGGATCTTTAAAAACAAAATACCAGCGTTCTCCGAACGGGCATACGTTGCTTCGGTTTTGGTTAAGCGGTTAACTCCACTCCGCTGAAACCTGCGGCCCCACCGCCAAAGAATCTCCTACTCTTAGGACAAGCTGAAACTCATAACATCAAAAGTTGATCCTTCCTGTAAGAGATAGGAAGGACAAGCCTCAAAAGCCAAATTTGATTTTAATGTGCCTCCAGTTACTTGCGTACCATGAAAACATAGCCTCCCACAAAGAAAAACAGGCTATCATTCCCCCATCTGGTTTCAGTTTGAAAAATACTTATATGTGTAGTTTTTCCCAAAAGTTATTGTAGGCACAGGCAAAAAATTCCCATTAAATGACAACAACAAGAACATTCGATTTTCCCCTATTATTAATTTAATCTCTTGTTAACTTCTTGATTCAATATTTGCATGAGGATTTAATCTCTCCTTTGCAGAGCTATTTAGTGCAGAAAAATACATAGGAAAATAAATACCTCTGTCCACTTGCTCTGTTTTAGACAGCAGATAAAATGGTTTTGTGAATCCCACAGAAATTCAGACAGCTATTGGAAGTACCAGGAGAAAAAGGAGCAGTCAGTTGTGCCGGTAAGATGAGAAAGAACGTGGCTTGACTTCGGTTTACTTTTGGATGCGCAGTCAATTAGGTGATCTCAACTTAATTCACATTACAAAACGCAGCCCACGAGAGAAAGCAAACTCCCTTTCTCCATCCCTTACCTGCTGTGGGAACACCTGATCTCAGGACACCCGGACGCTCCTCAGAGACCTCAGCCCTGAGTTTCCAAAAAGGGTGGAGGCACCTACCCAGTTCACTGGGAATACCGTGGAGTCAGGAAATAGCCCAAATTTGGTATCCAAAATATGATTTCATCGGCGAAGGCTGAGTATTTCCTTCCCACAAGATGATAGGAGAGAACCCACATACTATGACCACATTTAATACAGAAATAAGAAAATAATAAACCTTGAGATGCCCCTTGCACAGTTGCACACAGACGCTGTGCACCTCCAGTTAGCGGGGGGTCACTTGGACATGACCAAAGACATGCAAACGATTCATTTAGAGCCAGAGGAATTAGCTAGAATTCAAAGCATTTTATAATTCACATGCTACATACAGATTTTTGTTTGCCTGAGCTGCTGTGGCTGGGGGCTTGAAGGACTGTGTTAAAAAAGACCCATATTTATCCCTAAAAAGCAGAGGTCAGTATTTAAAATATTTATAAATATTTTTTCCCCTGAACTTGTAAACGTAGAATGGAAATATTGAGGAATAAAATAACTATAGATGCACAAACGCAATCGTGCAGCAATCTTAACTAAAATTTGTCCTTGAGCTGGGTCAGATTCTGACATATTACAAATTGCACTGTAAGGCTTTTGCAATCCCCGGTCTAAGTACCTGGTCTAAAGTTACAAACAGAACTGTGCTAAAGCAACAGGGAACCAAACCCTTTCCATTCCCGTTATACACCCGACATTTGTTCTTGATCTAAATGTGAAGCAATATAAATGTCTCACTCCATACTCATTTTTAATTTGTAGCTACGTGAACCACCTACTGTAGTTCCCACAGATTATGGGATTTGACTGTGGAGCATTTCTACGGATAAGCACAACTTCCAGATTTTCAATGGAAAAAATTTTGAAGAGAAGCAAGAGAGTGAAAGTGGAGTGATTATGGTTTTACAGAGTCATAGAACCATTTCGGTTGGAATAGATATGAAAACAAATCTCACGCTTCAGCACTCCACCTGACCTCCGGTGATGAGCGGTCAGGAGAAGCACGGACGGACGGCGGCTCAGTGCAGGCTGCCCCCTCTGAAACACCCGGGGCTGGGGTTGGGATACTGGGATGAGAGACAAGTCCAGTGCCAAAAGGGTTAAACTTAGTTTCTTTTATTTATCATGTAGCCCAAGATGTTGTAGTAAGTATTCCTATTCCAGGAAATTTTATACATTTAACTCGATTACCAAAGTCTTGTGTGTGAATTCAGGATCGGTTGCTCGCTCTGGGTCTGAAACACAACCGGACTCCTCCTGCCCTGTTCCTGCAGAGCCGAGATATGTCTCCGAATTACTGACTTTGACACATTTATTCTGCTCTGAAGCTTTGTTATGTAAAATACCTCTTGGTGTTGCTTGATCCGTTGATTCTTTTGCTAGAGGCTACAGTGTTCCACATTAATATATTACAGGCTAAGTAACTGCCGGAGGACTGTTTATGTAAGTGTTGGACCAATATAAAATGGAAGAATAATTTTACAGAAGGAAGGCATTTTTTGCTACTCTGCTCTGAATTATCAACATCTTTCCATCCCTGATGGTAAAGTTACTTCCTAAAGGGGGAAGCTGTCACGAAGACACTTAATGGCAAAAACCTTTCAACACCTTATTTATTTTTTACTAAAGACCATTTACTAAAGAGCATTTTCATGGACCAGCAAATCTCAACGAGCTTTTCAGCAGCATCCTACATTAAAGGACCAATTTCAGATAATTTCTTCCTGATTTTACTCTCATTTGCTCCAAAAAGTTGACTTCAGTGGCAGACCTCCTAAATTAGGATGCTGTTTAAGGGGAGGAAGGCAAGTCCAGGTAAGACCAAGTCCTCTAAGTTTGGGACAGAGAGTTTCTCCACGGAGAACATGTCAGGACATGAAAAGAGGATGGCAAAAGAGCGAAGGAGACCCTCTCTACAGACACTCAGCTTTTGAGCTCATACAGGAATAACTCAGAAACAATTCTAGCTGCTAACCCAAACCAGCCCTGCAGGCAGGTAATACCCACGAGGCACCGACTCAAAACACTAACCATTAGCAGAAGACTTGGCAGGTCACCACCGAAACTACTGTCGCTGTCAGGAGGAGGTGGAGCAGGAAGAGGCAGAGCTCCCGGAGTGAACTACCCCGTTGGTTTGTACCAGCATGACATCAGGATCTGGCCCCAATTCAGTCCAGAGAAAACCGTGTTAGCATGTAATTATGGGGCCTCGTGTAGACTTTGAAACAGGACGTAAAACCAAGTTCCTGATTACTCATGGTCATAAAAGAGACCATGGAACTTTCTATGAAGCCGGCAGAAGCAGGATGCAGAAGGTCTCAACCCAAACTCTGAGTCAGGTTGTTACAACCAGGGCGCCGCAGCCCTTCCCGGCATTCCCGCAGGACCCTGCAGCCCTGGCAGCCTCTCCCTCCGGCACACAGCCGAGGAGCGGTGACATCCCACCGCCAGCACAGAGCTCCAAACGTGCTGTTCGCAAAATGCTTTAGAATCCATCCACAGGACAAGAGCGCTGTGGAAAACCAGAGCATTGTTCCCCTGGAGCACGCCTGGGTTTCTTCACTCGGCGCAAGAGCAGCACTCGTTCCGATTAGCTCATTTCATCAATAAAGTCAAACAGCACATTAAAAAAATTTCTACATCTATTAACGGTCCAAGCGTTTCACTAACCAGCTCCGTCCCGCTCATTAAAAATACTTTTATAGCAAATGCAGAGTTCAAGTCCAGCAGGAGGGCTCTGCTTCAGTGGTATCTCCAGACGGGTTATGTTGGAAAGAGCCCCACGCCACGCGCTCTGCCCTCCATCTGCCTCCTCCACGGGGAAAGCAGGTTGGAAAGGCTTTTTTCCAATCATAATTTGTGGATTTATCAAACTATTACATGGGCCAGACCCAGCTCTGAGCGCCTTCCCCGGGAACCCTGTTCCCATCCAGGATGCTTGAAGACCATCATTCTGGTTTGTGGGACACCGTCAAATCTGAGCTTACAGAAGTGACTCACAAGGGGAATTGGCATCCTGTGCCTGGTATTTTCTTCTTGTAGTAACAGCAACAGGGTCAGGCTACGGAGTCCTCGAGCACCCGCTCTCTCCCCGTCCACAGCCCCAAACCGCAGACTTGCTCCCAGTTCCCAACCGCTGCGGCTGCGGGGAGACGCTGGGCGGCTTGCACGTCAACGTGGAGCAGCTATGAAGCCACGTCTGTCACCAGTGGAGACAGTCAGACACAAGATAAGGCAGATCAATGGCAAATAAGCTAAAAGCAGTTACCTGACTGTAAAAAAAAAAAGATAAAATTGTTTTTCTTTTCTTGTTAGCACAGCAGTAAGGTCTTAGATTGCAACAGCAGCGGTGTTTAATGACAAGTTCTTACCTGTTTTGGTGAAGAACCAGCAGCTGGTTTGTAATATCAAAACCAACTTTCTCCTGAGAAGTGATTGCAGAATGCACCCAGGAAAAATTGCTTCACAGCTTCCTTTCAAGCCGGTTTCAAATTTGAGCTAGACACCTAGTAAATAGCATGACAGCTTTAAAAAAATAATCCTAAATATAACCATGTCTTTTGGACAGCACTAGCTGGACTGGGCAATAATTGCCTAGTCAAGTTGTTCTGGGAGCATTTGCTGCAGGTTTTTACTTTTCCTCTCTGCTGAAGTCTGCTACATACTCGGATATTAAGACATCATAAGAAAAATTCCAACATGGCAATTAATCATTAACTGTCATAGTTTTCCATAAGGTGCAAATTTAAGGTCATAAAACTGTCAAAAACCTAAACAGTTACACGGGCTGCTTCTGCTGTTGGCTGGATGCGCTTCTGGAAGCGGATGCAGACAAATACCTGCGGTGCCGTCGGCTGCAGTGCCTCGGGAGCAGCCGGGGCGTCGCGCCCCCACAGCAGAGGCCGTCCCCGTGGGAATCCGCGTGGCTGCCGAGAGGCGGTCGTGGCGTGGTCCTGCGCCGCTCATGCAGCCGGACCTCCAGCCGGTGGGTCGTCCCCGCGAAACCACCCGGCGTGGTTGCTATTCATAACGCAAGGTTTGGGAGGAGCCCGCTGGACATCTTGTCCGCAGCCTGCGAGTCACACTGAAGATGCCTTTGGTGAGCCACGGAACACATGGCTCATCTTCTAGTGGATAGGAAACAAGGAGGGAACGTCAGACGGATGAATTAAGATGATGGGAGGATGTGGGAAGCCCTCAACAGAGGAAATACTGCCTTTCTGTTGATAGATTACACATCCCCTTGAATGAGAGGACCTTAGGTCCATATTCCTAAGGAATATGGGACTAAGGAAAGTCACCACCACATGGTGGTGTTTTGAATTCAATTGTGTGCAAAAAAAAAAAAAAAAAGTAGGTCACTTACTCAAGCGGCAAAATTATGGCCCTTCAGCTTTACACGGTAGCAGGGATCAAGAGCACCTCACTAGGCATCCCTACCACCTTGGCCTTTCCCAAAAGGTTCACGGGTTTCAGGCACGGCAGGTTTCAGAGGACTGAGACCAGCGTACAGCTCCGCGGGGCCTTTCCCACCAGCTTCAACAGGACCGAGACGTTGCAAGGACAAGCCAGCGGTTTGACTCATGAGTTGATCAAACCACAGACGCCATTTCATTTGCCATTTCTGCTTCAGAGCAAGCATTATCTCCTAATATTAACAAACAGGAAAAGAAGTATTCGACAAAAGCATTTTTCACCTTAGTAGAAACAATCCTTGTTTGAGGTCTATCCTGTTTTAACTGCAATCTGGAACAGGCTGTCGATATGCATAAATCAGTAACTCGCTCACCAATTACATGCCAAAGCACGGAACTCCACTGTAATAAATGCTAGATGATTATGGAATTATCAATAATAAAGTAGAACAGTATTAAGACTAGAAAGTGAAAGCCCTTTTCTCTACTAATTAAGACATTCTTCACTGAGAGATGTGTGGGTTCAGAATTCCCTCTGCAAGAAATGATGTGAATAAACCCCGCTCTCTCAAATCCTGGATCAGTCTGAAGTCACATGGAACTGTTTATATTCCTTGATTGAAGGAATGCTAAAATACTTCTGGTGAAAATACTTCAATTCCCTTTCCACATACAGTCATTGAAGGCTCCTTTGAAATTCACTTTTTCTACAATATTTAGACGTATCTAACAATTGCCAAATTAAGAGCAAACCCCATTAGAGAAGGAGACCACATCAGAAAAAATCTATTCTGATTGATAGCAAACTTTTTGCCTAGTATCTGTCCAGGTCTTGGTAAATTTGTATTAAATTGGTATTAAAGACAGAGTATGGGGAAAACAATGGTCTTTGGAATAAATTTAGACGGGCAGGCTGAGTACCTCACATCTCAGACAGCCCTGGCATAGGGAAATGGGATCTGTGTTACGAATCCCTTTCAAAACAATTCAAAGCCAAGGTTTTGGTTCGACCAGTTGTGGAGACATAGCAGCCAGCTACAAAAGCTGGATCGGGACTCCGCTCCCCAAATTCACTGGCATTTCAATCCCAACACAGATTCAAACTCATCTTTTCCTTTTAAAGTTAAAAGGAAAGGACACGACCACATCCGCGGGCATAAGGAAAATGCAAGGAAAAAGTAAAGGGGATGTCACATCTGATCAGCTTGACACTACGGTGGAAAACATCGGTGGCTTCTCTGATTTATATCTTTCTGCAGCTACTTTCTTTGCCTCATTAAAGTACATAATTTCAGTAACTCTAAGCTCTTAGCAACATCTGCAGTAAAATATTTAACTTGGGTTGGCTACTCAGTGTCACTGAAAGCCAAGGCTGGGCGTATTTCAAAATCCAGGATGACCTGGATTTTTCCACCAAACCAACCTCTCGCAGCACGTTCGGAGCTAATACATGTACAGGCGCAGACCTGAGCTGCCGGCCGAGGGCTTCTGCAAGCTCAGGAGAAATAGAAAACAGTTGTGGCGTGAAAACGCACCGAGAAAAAATAATCCGGTGCCTTATTTGGGGCTGGTTACCATTTGATTTTAATAAAGAAAGCCTGCAAAAGCCTCAGGGATAAAAAATGAAGTACTGAATGTAAAAATTTTTTTAGAAATGCTATGTTTAATAAAAAAAAACGAAAGAGGAGAAACCTGAAGAAAGTGCAGAACAGTCACCGTGCCTTAGCATCTCCGTCGGTGAAGAGCCTTTGCAGCAGGCAGCAGAGGACCGGCTGCTCCCCGCTGCACCCACCCTAAGCCGTTCCCTCCACTGTATTAGAAAATGGGTTGAAAATTGTGACAAATATATGATGTAACCGGCCAGCTCGCTGACAGGTTGCACCGCATACTTAAAATACGAAATGCCCAACCAGTGGACATAAAGCCTTTGTTAAATTTTCCGAGGCCAAAAGAAGAAGAAGGAAAAAAAGGCATTTTACTTACATCCCAGATGGTAGCTGAGCAATCCCCAAGCTGTCAGTGGCAGGGACTTATGTAAATAGCAAATGAAATGTACATTGGGCAAAACCAGATATGCTTAAGAAAACACAAAACATGTTAAAGAACAGATTTTTATGCTGCCATCTGCAGCAGTTTCTTGTCAGTGTTGGGGCGCCTTGCTTGTAATTCAGGTTACAATGGGAATGAGGTGTAAATTATGAAATGTCAAAAAATGGGAACTTTCAGCTAAAACCTCCCCTCCCCGAGCGGTTCCTTCTGCACGGGACCAAATCATGCCTGAGGACGGTGGGATGGAGCCAGGGAAGGACGTGCAGAACCCGGGAGGACCGGGATGCTCAGCGCTGCTCCAGCCTCGCGGGGGGGTGTGTGTGTGCGTATTTTACCTGTGCATTCGTGCGCACATTTATTTGCCTGTAGAAAACTGAAATAAACCTCCAATACGGGAACCGACCGCGTCTGTTCAGCCCGAGATAGTAATGCAAACATTTAAAAGAAGCTAAAGCCCTGCATTTAGCTTTGCAGAGGAAGACAGAAAAGATGAGGTGCTCTGAAGGGATATATGCAAAAGAATGAACTTTGTGCAATTTATCTAATAGGTAGCTGTCTGCACACATGGCATATTACGGTTTCAAAAGCTGCCTAAGGAGCCTGTCTCCTACAGGGAGCTTTGAAGATCTCAACCATAAAAAGGTTAGTGCAGTGGGTATTTCCTGGTAGTATCGTACTACTTTTCCCAGCACAGATTTGGCCTGTGTCAGATGGGATCACATGAAATGTAGATCCCGGAGGATGCTGGAGAGGAAGCAGAAAATGCCACCCACTTTCAAGGTCACAGCTGCAAGGAGAGCCCTGCTCACGCTGCTGCACTGATCGCTTACATATGAGATGAACCTTGGAAGAGGAATGAAAATATATGTATATCAGAATATTCCAGGAAGAGCTGTCAGCGGACAGCCTTACTGCCGGTGGAGTAACGCTGCAATGAGCCCTTGCATTGACAAGAACCTAATGGCAGCTGCACTGTTATCAAGAAGAGATGCACTCTTGGAAAAAAGCTGCACGGGGCTTGAGGTTTTCCAGCTCAAAATAACCTCTAGCAGAGGATGAAATACAGCTGCCTGTCCGTGAGTAAGTTCCTACACTCCAAAGCGAGCGTGTGACTCATTCAGCAAAAAAACAAGTGCATCAACATCAGGCACGGGGCTGATTTTAAAAGGTTACTCATTATTCACCAGCAAATTAGATTTGTCAACAGACAGAGAGAGCAAAAATTCAGTATTGCCTGGTTCTGTGATTCAAACAGCCTCATCTAGCGAAGTGGAATAATGAGCTCTTCTGAGCCAGGTGACAGCTAGCGTGACATTAAGACAGAAGAGGGGGAACAAGACACAGAGCAGAAGAGCCCAGAACTTGCTTGGCACTGGCCGGTGCTGCTGCAGCGGCATTTGAAGTGGCAGCGATCAGAAGGAGCAGGGATCTGAATACTCCCAGGCTGCTGCACGCCAGCATGGAGCCGGGAAAAGACGCAGGGAGCCGGGAGAAGACGCAGGGAGCCGGGAGAAGACGCAGGGAGCTTTGCCAGTCCAGTTTTCCTGCACCGTCAATGTCGTGATTAGTGCTTTGGCAATGCAGCTGCATGCGAACGGCCGGTGCCCGGCTAGAGCAGCACGGGACCGCGAGCGGGAGGAAAGGCACTTTGCGAGCCGAGAGCGGGGCAGCAGCGCTGCTCATGTGTGCCGGAGGGGCCCAGCATGGAGAGAATCTGGTCCACACCCCTGGGAGGTCCTGGCTTGGGTGGGCATCTGCGTCCTGGACCTTCATGCTATGGACTTCAGTCTGACATCGTTTCGGGTAGTTTTAGTATGGCTTTGTAGCTTAATTTCTTCTGACAGTGAGAAGGAACCCTTAAGGTTTCTGTAAACCAGCATGGTTACAAGTGAGTGCCAAACAGAGAGCCGGGTCCAATGTGGCCTGTGAGCAGCCAGCCCCACCGCTGCAAAATTACACGATAGAGCACAGGACGTGCCACAAGGCATTAATCTCCCAATGCACAATTTCAGCCTTGAAATCTCTGCGTGACAGATACATGAGCAGCTCAGACATGACTGAGGGAAGTTTAACGAAGCAGCAAATTACAGCTCTGCCCGGGATTTTCCACCCGAGATACCACATAGGTATTTCCCAGTACTTGCTCATCGGCAATTGTGGTCAGAGCAGCTCCTTTCTGGCGTCTTGTGGTGGCACCACTGCTGTCATGGTGCTGGTGGTCACGGGTCCCTGGGCCACATCAGGGCACTGTCACCAGAAAACAGATGAGCGGTGCCAGCCCTGCACAACAAAAGGTATTTGCATGGATGCAGCGAGCTCCAAAGGAGCCCTTTGATACCTGCTCGGAGGTGTCTTGGGGGTGAGCCTGGTCCTGAAGACCCTCAGGGCTCCTTGTTTCGACCTTGCCCTGGACAAGGAATGGTCATTAGCCTGTGAGCTCGTGAGTGTTCATGATCAAATCATGAACATCTGGGACTGCTCTAATGCTTTGCTTTCAGGATCTCCATGTGCTCTCCAAGAGGACAGATGGCAAGACAGAGGCAAGAAGAGCAGCAGTGCGACACAGCACCTGTGGAGACAGGAGCAGGGAGCAGAGCCCACCTGAGACACACCTCAGGGGACGCGCCCAGCCACTTCTCTGCAGCGACCGCAGCTCTGGAAGACAATTAAGCTGTGGCTTAAGGAACATCAGATCCATTCCTGACCTGAGCCATTCACAGAAATCCATCCGCATCCCCAAACACAATTACTTTCCCCAACTTACTGATATTTTAAATAAAAGCACAGATTATTTCGGCTGCCATGGACGGGATGGAGGTTTGCACTCAGTTAAAACTGTGCCGGTACTGCAAGGGAAGAAAAGCACCACGAAGAGAGAAGCAGCAGAACCAGCACATACATCCCTGAAGCATCCTCCGACCAGTGCATCTCCGCTGGAGCACGGCCGAGAGCACTGACTGTGCAAGCAGCTGAGGAAAACCACCGCAAGGACTCTTATCACAGTAGTGGATGTGTGTGGAGTATTTCATCTGGCACTCTTTGGAGCTCTCATAATCTTTTCCTTTATGATTAATATTAAATAAGTCATATTCCTTATGGAATTTCCTAACTGTGTCTGTTTATATTTTTCTCTACTTCATAGTTAATAATTTAAGATCATCTCTCTCTTTTTTCTCTTTTATTTCACATTCATATGTTTTTCCTCATTTTATAAATTAGGTTTCTTGTTTAGTAGTCATGACAACATCTGACTGTGGTGGTTACACCACAGCCTGGGGCTTTTTTTTTTTCTTTTCTCCCCCCAAGCTGTCTTAGAAAAAATATCCTTTAAATAAATAGAAGCATAAAATGAAAGGGGCAAGTTCGGTGCTGACTCCTCCTCCTTTCCCTCCAATGACCCACTTCAACAAGACTTCCCAGCATGGTGGGTGAGGACTCATTTGGCTCTAATCCTGCAAAGTCTTATCCACTTAGTTAACTTCAATGGGAATACTCAGAGCACATCAAGTGAAACACATATGTAAGTCTTTAAAACCTTGAGGCCTATGCCTGAAAGGCAGAAAGCAAAAAGCTGGAGCTGCATTTTCCTTCTGGGCGTTGATCTTTGCACAACAGCTAAAGGGTTGCGGTGCTATGGGGGTGAGCACAGAGATGTGCCGCTCCCTGGGGGTGAGGATGGGGCGATTTCCATGAGATGCTGTAGTTCAACATTATCTTCTGAACAGGGACCACACGGACCACCATCGGACCGGCGACTGCAGCTCCTGCCCAGCCACCTGATGGCTTTTGCATCTCTCTCTTGCTCCGGACTCTCAACAAAACCCAGCGGCTGGAGGCAGCAGGACCCGCTTGCTTCCACCTCTGCACTCTGCATGTCAAGGCCGTGGCGATTAAAGCCTGCCTGTTTATCAGGGCAACCTGGAGATCAGGCAAAGGAATTTCAAAGCAAAGGGGCATCATACCAACAAATTCGTTTTTGTGACCTAGGGAATAGCTTTTTTTTTTTAAATGAACATTACGTTTCAGTCTTTTAGGACGTTGGTAACCAGTAGCTTAGAAGGAATTTAGGCTTTTGAAAAAATAGGAGTGTATTTTATTTTAGAGTTCTCCCACAAGCACAGTAAATGGCAATGGGTTACGGATCTGTGTTTACCCATGGCAAGAGATAACTAAAATTCCATGGTGTGTTTTACATACTGAACATAAAATACCAATTACATAGATAGCCAGCCACACTGAAAGCAAGGCTGAATCAAGAGGAGGCAACGAGGAAGGGAAAAGGCCGGGAATTTAACAAAGGCAGATGAACCTTTAATACGGCAGAACCTCTGGGAGCCCTGAGACACTGAGTCCAGATGTTCGGAGGTCGATGTAACCTGACTCCAAGAAGGAAGAGGATGTATTTCTTAAAATTCCCTGTTGTGCTTTAATTTACTGCAGTCTTGCAGAGGACGCATGTGGTGATCACAGGTGGAGTTTCAGATTGACCATAAACATGAAGTTGGGGGCAAAAGACTCGAGCCGTTTCAGGTTTGGCTGCCAAGACGGTTGAGGTACAGATTTCCATGAAAACATCTCCCTCCCCTTCCCCTACGGTCCAGTAATCGGTAATGGGGGCCAGAGGAGAACCCTCCAGCAGAGATACTGCAGGCACCAACAACCCTTTTTACTGACGGCAACCGGGACCAGAAGCAGGCAACAGCCTGAATGGAGGCTCTCCAGCTGATGACCACTTCTTCGCTGGGTGGAAAAGGGGGAGGGGGAAGGAACACAGGATGGATGGCAACGTTTTGAAGCTCCATTTCTTATCCGCGGTCACATTTCTTCTAAATAGCCCCAGGAAAACGATCCCTGTACTTCTTTAGGACCTCACTGTCTACCCCTGAACACTTTGCGGGGAGGAAAGAAAAATATTGGCCCCGCAGTGTCTCTGGCACCATCCCATCTGCCCAGTGAATCACAGAGACGGAGTTGATTTGGATGCATTGGGTTTCGGAGTGCCCCCTCCCCCAGATCCTGACCCTTTTACCTTGGCTTCGCTCCCTCTGAGGTTTCTGGCCCGCAGTAACGATCAGCGTTTGATTAGGAGAACTGGCAGATTTGCCGCTGTTGCTACAGAGGGATTTGCGTGGGGATTAGAACTGGTTTTCAAGGGTTGGCTATGGAATAAATGACATTATTGATGCAATAAAAGCAATCCCTGTCCCTTTCCCATTCTCCACTCCTCCATACTAATTCCCAACCTCGATCCAAAGAAACAAGACAGTATGATTTGTTTTTCCAGACAAAATTTTTAAATTTATGTTGACTATGCTCTGAGTTTTCTACTGCCCCTGTATTTCTGCATCTCTCCAAAGCACCTAGCAGCAGGAGCTGGCAGGTGCTCTAAAGTAGACCATGATGTGATGGTTGACTGGTGGATGAGAAATTATTGTCCTTCCTTCCCTCCCAACCTCTTTCATGCTATAGGAA
>NW_008825253.1:798251-801181 GCF_000699105.1 Pygoscelis adeliae
ACCTCTTACTGTTTTCAGGAAGAATGACCTGAGCTTTCACAATTTAACCTCTTCCAAAATCCACCGTCTCCTCAAGGAAGGAGGATGCAGCTGAAGGAGATACAAAGGAAACTCTCACCTTGAATGCTAACCAGCCTCAGGACTCCTGGCACAGGGCAGCACAGACCCAAGCATCCAGGCAAGTAGTAGCAAAAGGCATTGGGTAAAAATGCCTCCCGCGGAAGAATGGTTAAGTTAAGGATGAAAATAAATTCATCAATCTCTTCTTACCAGGAAAAAGACGAGCTTCACAAAGAAACAAGCAGTACAGTTATTAATGATCTGTGCCTCCCAGGCACTACCTAACGCTTCAGGCATTGGAAAACCCAGGCGGATAAGAACTGCTGTGCTTCTGCACCCCAGGAGGACGCAGAGGTGAATATCTGAGTGTGTGGATGTCGGGTCACTTCCATTTCTGTGGCTCATGACCTGAAACAGGAGCAGATGAACAGGAAACACATTGCTACAAAGCACTGGGGGGGGGAGCGTTTTGCAAAGACCATTTGGTGCAGGAGGTTTTGGTCCCTCATTTGATCTGCTCATTTTCATGGCTTCACTGGTTACGAAGGCTATGGCTTGCCGCCAGTATAGCAGACTCGGGCGCTCCTCTGACTCTCAGAGCAGACCTGGGGCATTCACACCTTCACAGAGGAAAAAGAAGGCTCTGCTACGTCCTGGGGGAGAGCGGTTAACGGAGCACACGCAGCTGTGAATGCGACTTCACACCCGCCTTGAGCTGACGGTGCCGAGCTGGCCAGAACAGCTACAGTTTCGGCTGTTGGCACAAACTCGACACAGAACATTCCCCAAACGCTACAGAAACCAGCCAAGGTGACACAGGGGCACTCCAGAAGCAAGAGGGGCAGCCAGGCAGCAACCCTCCGTCACAAGGAGGTGGGCTTCTCCAAAATACCTGACCCTCTCGTCCTCCCTGTTTGCTCGCTCGCAAGGTGCAAAGAAATCAATCCATGTGCCCTCCCAACCCTGACTGCCAGGCTACACAGGCCGTAACCTGGTACTAGACATTCCCAAACTGCTCTAAGGATTTACAGCTTATTTTGTGAGCATTTCTGCTAGACTTTCTCCACGCTCCCATGGCACCGCCTTGTATACATGATTTGTGCAACTGGGAGAGACCCGTGCTGTGCACACGTAGATGTTTCCTCTAACACCAGTATGAGTTCAGTAACAGTGTGTTTCATAGAAGGGAACCAGCTTTTCAAGCTTTCAGAGGGTTCGGATCCTTGGGACTTTATTAGCTGAATGAATCAGCTGCATGGCTACCAGAAAGCCTCTGGGATTTTCTCTTTCATCTCTCCTCTCATCAGCACAAGTCACGAGAAGTGCCGATGTGATGAGCAGGGAACATTGTTTTAGGTACTTGCTTTCTCAGCCTTTGCAAAACTGGCACTGATCTAGGGTTTCTCAGTGCTTGCAAGTTTTTCTAATCAAAGTAGGGTATAAATTTAAAGTGCCATATCTCTTCCTGAATAGCTCCACATGTGGACACCAAGCCCAGACCAAACCTATGTTGTTCCTGTTTAGCTTAACTCATCTTCAAAGGGGGTTGCATATGTGTGAAATGAGCAGTTAATCAAGAACATCTCCCGTGGAGAGACAAAATGCCAGTGTGCTCCTGGCAGAGATGAAACTAAAACGCAAGAGTCCCTCGGAGGAAAGCAAGAGAGGTGAGACCTCGTGCTACAAACACTGGCCTGGAAAAAAGTGTTTTGGGGCTTGAGGCTCAGCTGAGCTCAGCGACCGGCTCAGTTTGTGGCAGCAAGAAAAATCCACTACCCTCTGCAAAATGCCAGCATTACCCCAAGGAAAGGAAAGGTGAGACTTGGGGTGTGCAGACAATTCTCCAGGCGAGGATCACCGCTGAGCATCCTGCAGCGTCTCCATCCCACGCGAGGGTGGGTGCACACCCAGGGAAGAGCCGGGCACCGCTGCCTGCGTCCAAGTGCAACATCACTCATCTCGGCCAGCGTGGCAAACACACCACAGCTGCTCAAAGAGTATCTTGCACTAATCGGCGATTTCTCTGAGTCACCGGCTCCAAGAAACCCCAGTTTTTATAGGAAGATGAAAGCAATGAGTGACACAGGTTTCCTGCAATTTCTAGCTGTTGCATCACCAAAGAGATAATGTCTTTGGTGGTGCCTGGGGAATCAGATAATACAGCTGTGTAAACTGCGTGTGGGCTAAAGTATCTCAGGGCTGCATCCTCATCCCAACACTTCCAAATCAAAATAAAACCTCTCTGGAGGCAGCATCATTACAGAGAAACATTAAACCCAGCAACTTGGCCCAGAACAAGCAAATGAGTTATTTTCATTAAAGCAGGACACTACAAAACCCATCTTCACCTCCATCCCTAAGCAGCCCGGATACCAAGTTCCACAGCTTTGTCTTTACTCTGAAATTACATGGGATTCATTTTAATGGCTTTAATTAAAGCAATCCAATCTTTGTGCAAGGAATACTGGTAAAACTTGCACCTCTGATCTGTGGGTAGTTTTACGGACGCACATTCAGCTGACATGACGTGTCCTTAAATCCAAGTATCCACACGCATAAAAGATGCACTAATTTAGCTTGGCACAAAATTACTTACTGAAATATGCAAATTAATAAGAAAACCTGAGTTGACCACCTGGGAGGACAGAAGGTATCATCTGGGCACACAGGTATGTCTCGGTGGACTTTGAGTTACCCTGATTGCACCAAATGAAGACCTGGCCCACGAGTTGGTATCTGCAGCTCAGGTCTTTGCCCATCAGGTCCCAGCACAGCCGACGTGTGCACCGCAGCGATGCAGCCAGCCTGCACCGGCCTTCACCCCCAGCACAGCCCTCCCCGCGGGCGCAGCAGCCGAGGAAGACTCCCCT
>NW_008825253.1:801244-806000 GCF_000699105.1 Pygoscelis adeliae
GAGTCAACAGAGTCAGACTTTCAACACACGGAGGGGACAGCTTGTTCAGAGGAGCCCTGACCCACTGGGCTCCCTGGCTTTGCTAACCTGAACCCAGAAACCCAAGGTAAGAGCATAATTTAAACTGCTCCGACAGCCAGTGATACCAGAGGAAAGACGAAAGAGCAGCAATGGTAGGAAGCCCTCATTTCAGCCAGGAGAGCTCACTGTAGCCGTTAACTGCAGCAAAATCCTCCCCGCACCCCCAAGAGCACCGCACCAAAGGCAACAGCCCACTCTCAGCCCCTTCGACTCCTCGAATGGGCACGTTCTGTCTTCACACGTCTATATCTGACACTATTAAATGATTCTCTTCATAACACATGTATTATAAATTCCCTTTAAAAAAAGTTCATAATCTGCCATCTGTTTCCAGTTAGGCTGTTCTGATTTCTTCTTTTTTGAAATGGAATATAAAACATTATTTAAAGGTCCCATAATCTAGATGGTGGGAGGAGAGAAACCAAAATCCAAATACCACCAGCATCACTGTCACCCTGCCGAAAAGCAAAGACTTGGTGAGAGCCAAGGGCTGGGAAGATGCAACGTGACCGGTTCAGATCAGGAATAAGGTACAGAAAATGTGATTAAACTTGGAAGAACTTTACCATCACTTCAAGCCGTTACACTGAAACTGGATAAATCTACAGCTTAAAGATATTTGACACGTATTAGTGGGCGAGTCCTTTGGCTTGGGCAACGTTAATGGATTGTAACGGTTTTAGTTAGCTTTAGTAGCTACACCTAAACATAAATAAATAATCATCACTGGAAATATGGTAACAGTGCATGTTCCAGATCATGTCATTGACTTCAGTAACATCTCTGGTTTATAGCTGGTCTGGCTCTTATTAGACATAATGTTTTATACATACACTTACACATACATGCAATCACATGTGCAACACATACTTTATCTCCCATCCTTGTTTGGGCCCAAATGCTGCAGCATAGCACCGAGCGAATCACATCTGGAAAGTGCAGATGTTTTGAAGCTATTGCAGCCTCGCCAACTCATATCGTTTCACTGACAACATCATCGTAATTGATTTTTCTCTTCAAGCCCAAGCACCTGGAAATTCTGCTAGAGGACTGCAGACACAAAGGTTCTGGATCGCAGGGAAATCTTGAAAATCAAATGCAAAATTAAAACAGGGGAAAAAAACCCAACCCCAACCTTGCCCCAGAGCCCTAGAAGCCTAACTCCACAACCTCTTCCCTTGGCAAAGGAAGGACCACATGTGGTGGATGTCAGCCATGTCATTTAATACGGCTCTGGAAGGTGTTCATGTAGCGTGAAGAGGAGAGCGGTGTAAAGCCTACACAGAGCAGCACAGAAAATGAGACCTGAGAGTAGCCTGGAAGGCTGTAACGCGGAAGAAACGCCAAGGGCAGCCAGAATTGTTTGCATTTTCATTGTACTTCAGCAAATCTTGCAATTTGGGGATCTAAATTGTGATCTTTGAACGTCAGCGCTTAGCAATACGCCCAAGTACACGGGGCCACCGGAGCCTACCTGGTCCCTGGGTCTCCCTGGCTTGGGTTACTGTGGCAGAGAGATGATACCGATGGCACCGAACCAGGTCACCGCCGCCGGGACAGCCCGACATACGTGGCACCTTCCACCACAAACCTGAAACTCGGCTGGAACTCATCCCTCTGGCGCAGCCGCGCGCTCTCCCCCCTCCCTGCCACCACATCCTTTTGCCATATGAGCAAATATACGCTGCTCTGAAACAAAACAGTGCTCTTGGATGGCCAAACTCACTCGAGCTCTTCCTGGCCCCAAAACCAAGAGCCCCAGTCAACAGTGAAAATTAATACGGACCTTCCTGCTGCGTTTTTATAGCCATGGCAGCACTCTGCATCCTGGGGGCCTCCCATGCAAATCTGATTTCATAGCTGGGCGTAAAATCTCGCTCTCAGGTTTAATAAGCAAAACCACTATCAGTAGCAAAGGTGAGACGACAGGCATCCCGGCCCGGGACATCTTAACAAGATGCCTCCAAGACACCCTGAACCCTCCTCTGTGGAAAACCAGCACGTTTCAAGTCGGACAACCAAACGCAGAGGCACCGAAAATCAAAGGCCGACAGTGTCCCAAATAACCACGTTTTATTTTCAATTTAAAAAAACCCCAACAATCCGCAAACCCAAGGCTGTGGGATCCCTCCAAAGTTTCTCTCTGCGTGCCAGCAGGATGACTGATGGTAAATCACACCAGCTCCAGGGCTCCGTCGCAGACTGCTGCCAGGCGGCTCCGCCTGTTGGAGTCACTGACGGTCCCCTTTCCAATTAATCAAGTTCCCATACTGATTAACAGCATGATTCATGTCTCTCGTTAGGCGCATTCTGTAACAAACAAGGCTGTATTTCAAGGCCGCTGGCTTAATGGTTAAAATAAATACCTTCCAAATTTCTATTTTCAAGTAGCTGAACCTTTTCCACCTTTACAACTAATTCAGACTTCCTTCAAATTATTTTTCTAAGTAATATAACAATTTGTTTTTCATTAGAGCTTGTCAAAGCCGGACTTTGGTTTATTTTGAGAGAAACCAGCGCTCTCCAGAAACTGTTTAGTACAATTTGAATGACGCCCAAAGGGGTTATTGCAGCCACAATCAAAATAGAGTTTACAGCACTGGCTAGGGGTGACACTTTATTTAATGATTAAAAAAAAAAAAGAAGAGAACCCCCAAGCCCCCTGAATCAGAAGCTAATTAAATGCACTCCTATGGCTAGCAGTAAGTGTTTCTAAGTCACTCGGACTACTGCAGAATGCAAGAACTTAACTTGTTGCTAACTAATACCAGACACCATTATACGAGCAGTGTTATTTACTGATTTGGGGTGGTATGTGCTGGTATTCTCATGTCTGGCACAGCAGCCTTGCCTCGCAACAGATATTATCAAGCTGGATGTGAAATCAAATATAGGAGTGATTAAATAGTTTGGGTTCTGCCCGCTTAAGTTGGATATTTTTTTGGGGGGGTATAGCTCGGTATTTAATTTAAGGTGGCTTAAATGTAACAGAAAATCTACCCTGTAACTCCTTTGATTTCACATTCCTTTTGTTTTGCTGTCGAGCAAAGCCGAGCTGGAGCCGCGCCAGGGCTGAGCGCGGGAGGCTGGAGGACGAGCGAGGGGCAGGAGGACCCCAGCCGCCCCTCGCCCGCGGGACCGGGACGGGTGCGCAGGGCTGGCCCGCGCGACCCGGAGGCTGCAGCGAGGATGATTAATCTCCATAATCTCAGTCCAGTGCTTCAAGGTTCCCAAACAACCTTTTAAAACGCTCTCCCTGCATCCTCCACCTCGGACTCGAGTCCAAAGCAGATTTTTAAACAATTGAGCTGCAAAACTATTTTCCATCAGACCGTTCCTCCCCTAGCAGCAAACTCATGTTCTGCTGTTAATTTTCCCGGGCCATTCCCCATTTGTTGTTTTTTTCTCAACCACAACAAAATCAACAAAATTTGGACTTTTGCGAAGGCTGAATTTCCTCTTTGTTTTCGCAGGGGAAAGGCTGCGCTGCTGCCCAGCCCGAGCAGCGAACACCCACTCGCTCGCACCCTCCCCGGGATGCTGCGGCCAGTGATGCCGGTCCAGGGGGACCACGCTCCCCGCATCCGACCTCGTGGGGCATCTGCAAGTGAAATCAGAGGCTGGCCTGGGG
Source organism: Pygoscelis adeliae (assembly GCF_000699105.1). Taxonomy (NCBI): domain Eukaryota; kingdom Metazoa; phylum Chordata; class Aves; order Sphenisciformes; family Spheniscidae; genus Pygoscelis; species Pygoscelis adeliae. The sequence goes on from NW_008825253.1 coordinate 804,957, forward strand.
ATATCATCTGGAGGAATACCATCTGCAGTCTCTTTTATGGTCTTAACTCAAGGGTACTCATGGTGCCGATCTCTACGGCAGCAGTGCAGAACAGATGCCCCAATTTTTTGGCTGCTGCCTCCCAGCAGCCCTGGGGTGACTCCTGCGGTGAATCGGGCAGCGGCTTTATTCTCATGCACAACATGTTCATAAGGTTACGACACTACTCTGCATCAATAAAGAAAAACAACTGCTTGAGCAGTGCAAATGTCCTATAGGTGCATAATTAAAGCACAAACGAAGGGCCCGAGTCCTCTGCCACAAGCCTGGGACTTGTGTAACCCTGATAATCCTCCTGGAGACACATCTGATTTACACCAGCGTAAGAAAAAGAACAAAACCAAGCTCGTATCTGACAAGTGAAAACAAACACTGGCCTCAGACACTTTCTGCAGGGAAGGGGGGAGCTGTTTAATTTTTGTTCCTTCTCTCTGGGCTGCTGCTGTGACCTCTGCTACCTCCTAAGTCAGCAACACAATATGTTGCAGCTGTGGCACTGCAACAGCATGATTTAATTTGCGTGTGTGTGGCTGGAAGGGCAGTTCATCCCTCCAACGTCTTGCGGCATGGCAGAGGCAGCAGCGGTGGAAGCGGGGGGCTTGGTCCTCCCCTCCCAAAAGAGAGGGGGGGAAAACCCCTGCTTCGCCTCCCATGCACAGCTTTGGAGAGGAGATGGGAAAAGGATCAACTAGAGGAAAATGTCCATTTCCATCAACATTTTTAGGAGGTTGGGGTTTGTCCAAGCCAAGGAAAAAAAAAGGACAGAAAATATCTATCTATTCAACAACTGTTTTCTGCTTAAAAAAAAAAAAAGGAGGAAAATTACTTTGCTGCCCGCTCTCCTGCACGTTCCCGGCTCCCAGGAACGCAGCAGCTGCCTCTCTCCGGTGCGGTGCCCGGCTGGGCAAGGGTAATGCTCAGAGCTTGTTTTCCGAGGGAAAAGAGCTGGAGGTTTCTGCTGCAGGAGGTTTCTGCCGCAGCCCCCCCACCCCGGGGGCTCCCTCT
>NW_008825253.1:806196-810329 GCF_000699105.1 Pygoscelis adeliae
CCTGCTGAAAAACATCCTGGGACAGCCCGAATTTCAGCCCACTGCCAAACCTCCGTGGGAGGAAGACCGGTGGCAGCGAAGAACTGGCAACCCCAAGGCTTCGCCGCTCTGGCTCCTTCGGGGAACTTCTGTCCTGACGTGTGATGCTGGGGGCTGAGCTCATCCCGGCACAAACGTCCCCTCTCCGGGAGCTCCCCAGCCACGAGGCTGCGCAGAGGATGCTCCGCGCAGGAGGACGTGCCGGGAGGTTTCAGGGGCCACGGAAAGGAGTCAGGATCCCCAAATTCATTCAAATCCAAAGGGATTTGAAGGCCTAAAACTCTCCCCGCATCCTAAAAACCCCAAGCTATGCTTATATGACTATGACCCAGAACAGCACCGTGAAAGCAAAGGAATGACCCTGCCTTTCCAACAGTGCTAGCTTTATACTTTCCATTTACTATTTATTTATTTCTGGATTTTACCTTTGTGATACTGAAGCTCCTTCCCATCCGGCTCAGCCGGAACCACCCCCCGGCTGTAAGAAACCTCAGCCCTCTCCCGCCCGGGCGCTGCAGCCTCCTTGCTGTGCTCTCTAACTCAGCCCTACCTGCCAGCTCGTCGGGGCAAGGTGGCTTTTTCCTGGCTTTTTGGCTTTTCTCTCGCTTCCCCTCATCAACTCATTTGCCAAGCAGTGTAATTTTACTGCCTGGCTTAAGGAGCCAAGAAATACGTTTGCTGGTGTAAGCTGTGCATTAGACGTCGTGAAAAACATGCAGCTTCAGGGCTTTAGGAGCCAGCTCCAGAGAAGAGCGAAACACCCGCAGAGCAGCAAGGCCGCCGGGTTTGCACCCTCTCCGGTTTCACTCACGGATGCTGGTACTCGGCTCTCTCTGGCCGTGGGTGGTTGAGCGCAGGGTAGGACCTATGGGTGCGCAAAGGCGACCGCGTGTGCACAGGAGATGGAAGCATCAGCAGGGAGAGAAGGGAGACAATGCAATGCTCTCATAGGCGGTGTGGTGGGGAGGGGTCCTATGCCACCGACCTGCGGGCAGGGGAAAGGACTTGCCTTCCCCACGCAGCACCTTCATCCTCCCTCCCCCTTAAAACCACAAGCTCCTTAGGGCACAGGCAGGCTCTGGCTTGATGCTTCTACAGAACCAACAGGCTCCAGACCTCACCTGTGGTCTCCAAGATCCTCCAAGACCTCTTCTTCCACCTTCAGATACTAACAGCCACATTTTGGACTTGATTTCTCCTGAACTTTGGGGTGCTTCAGATCTACATGTATATTTTTGAAGCTCAGACCCCAACACTACTACAAAATCAGTCAATTGGTACCATCAGACTCAAAATGAAAGAATCATTCATCAGAGTGATTTGTAAACATTGGCCAGTGCTACCACCTGCAGCTGGATTTCCATCCCCTTAAGTGAACACCACATTCAATCGCCACCGTCAAGAGACATTCAGCGAAAACAATCCCATCCTTATGAATTAGAGAAGGTGTCCAAAACCCCGACCCCAGCGCTGGAAGTTTAAACCTGATGAGGGGATGCAAATGTCCCTGCTCCAGACAAGAGCATCTTGGCAAACACGGTTGTGCCTCTGCACAGTTGCTGCAAAATGCGCCTGTACTCCCCAGGAAGGATAATAATAAATGACAACAAAAAGCTTTGAATATTTAGCAAACTCTCAAAAACTCTAAGGACTCTCAGTTATATATGAGCAAAGGGCAAACTCCACCTCAGGCTTATTTGGAGGTTTCTGAGGCTCAGACTGGCCATTTCTCACCAGCCTGTTTTTACAGGGCTGGAGCACAGAGCTGAGCAGGGAAGGAGCTGAGTTACAAGTCTCTCCTCCAGTTTTATTCCTGGCAGAGACAATTTGCAGCAGTGTTGCTCGGCACGTCAAGTCTGGCACCTGCTCACAATAAATCCCTAATGATGTTGAAAAGTTAAACGTCCATTTAGCTTAATTTCTGTTTTAGATTTGGATTTCTATGCACTGTAAATGCTAAAAAGAATGGGTTTTTTGAAACAATGCCGCATATTTACCTTGGAGATCCTCTATAATTGGCTGCCCTTCATCTAAGATTTCTTTCTAAATGCAAAAGGAAGCTCTCAGCACAGACAGTCTACGGGGGAGGCTTTGCCACCATCACCTGCTAATGCTTTCAGGCCGGCTGAGCTCTTTCCAGCAGGCTCCCTTGCAGGTGGGGTGGGTCGATGCACTACTTTGGGTCTCAGAAACCCAAGGGTTTTGAATCCCAGCAGACACTTCCCAGCAGACACTAATGGAAGAAAAAAGCCTCATGGGGTGGTGTCAACCTGTGCAGACGGGAGTTTGGGAGTCTTCGCTTTTGGGACACGTGTGATGGGAGAAAGCAAGATGGGCACAGTCAAACTGCTTAGTCCCGCTCAGCACAAACCTGCCTGTTGGCTGCACCAGCTGTATGGCTAAGAGAGGCTCCTCAACCTTGGAGGTGCCATGTCCCAGAGCTTCCCCTCCACGGCCATCTCTTCAGTGCAAACAGCTTCCTCGGGATCGGGGTTTCACACAGCAATTAATGACAAGGTCAGCGCAGCCCATTCAAACCTCTCTCTTGGGAGCAGGGAGTCACCGGTGCGGAGGACATGCACCCGCTCTCACTGCCCCTGGCACGCACGAGACGGGCAGCCTGGCGGGACCCCCGTGCCACACCGTGGGGACAGTCCCCAGCCTTGAGCCCCTGGCCAGGACCGCGAGCAGCTGTGCCGGCGGCTGGGGAGCTCTTCCGCAGCCTGCCCGGGGGACAAGCGGCTGATGGGGCCTGGCTGTAAAACCTTGGATGACATTTTCTCTCCACTCACCTTTGATCCTGGTAAGCGTGCTCTGGGCGCTGCAATCTGATTGAGAATCTCTCTGTGTGCAGATGTCCTGCAACAACTACACCCACAGCTGTAACTCACAAAGCCCTCCCCAATCTGGTGGTTAGCGACAATAAATAATGATTTTTCTAATGGGAACTGGCCAGCATTCAACCCGCTCCATTATTTTTTTTTAAGCAAAGACTATTTATATTGAGAGGCTTGCAATATGGAAGACTCTTCAATTTATTCAAGATCAAAAAGCAGCCAAAGGGGAAATTTCTGGAAGCTCAAGCTACGGCGACTCGTATCAGAGCAGGCAGACCCCAAACCAAGATCACAGCAACATCAATGCACATGAAGCACCAAAACCATGGGGTGTCCTGGCTCCTCGGGCTCCCTGCTTCGGGTCTTGTGAGGACACGGGTGGGTGGGTGAGCGAGCATGGGAAGGGGACAGTGCAGAGACGCGCCTACGCAGCGTGTGTTTCAGTCGTCATCACCCAAATCTCCCGCACGGTAGGTGGCCCAGGACAGTCCGGCACACCAGGACCAGCACAGTCTGCCTATGGCACGACCGGCACAACCCCACGGGAATCCAGTGGGGGATAGACATCCATCCTCCCAGTGCGCTCTCCGCTCCGCCAAGCCGGCAGGCTGCCGAGCCCCTCCTCTCTGACGTTCCCAAACTCACTAAGCTTTTTTCCTTACAAACGTGAACTAGGAAAGAAGAATAAGTTCACACTTGGAAAAAAAAAAAAAAAAGACTTTTTTCTTTAAAGCACAACTTTTTTTGGGTTCCTGACAAAGCAATATTCTCCAGGCCAGTCGGAATCTGGAAAAATACACTTACTCAACCTAGCCACCATGACTCCAATAACAATTATAAAATGTCCAATAAAACTTGCATGTAATGTCAATTCAAATCTTGAAAAGCAGAATTAAGTGGTATATCAACATTAAACTTTATTGCTTCCTTTGCAGAGCAGAAGTATTGTCAATAAAAGTCATTCTGAATGAAGAAAAGGGCAGTAAATATTAAATAAACAGGTTTTTGTTGAAATGCTATAAATGCACCAGAGCTGCATTTTACACTGGGACCCTTTTTTCCTTTGCAGACTCCCCTCATGATAGAAATAAGTCAGTAATTGCAAACTATCAATAAAGCGCCAATTAAAGGGTGGTTAGATGCATGCATTTACAATATGTCATTATGAGCCTTTATTGTATGTAGTTGGCTTTTTCAGATCCCACTGGCTCCGTCTGAAGTCCCCCAGCACACAAACGGTCGTGCTGCTCGTTAGGG
>NW_008825253.1:810359-824942 GCF_000699105.1 Pygoscelis adeliae
GCCCCCCGTGTACCCCGGCCTGGCCCCCGCCCGGGGGCACGGCAAGGACGGAGAAACCCAGAGCCGAGAAGGGGATGAGAGAGGAGCATTTGGTCAGGCTTTTCGGTAACTGAAGTTTCTTCTGGCAGAGATGTGAAGACAAAGCATCACCATCTCAGGCCATTACGCTATTATCCTCCTGCCAATGCGGAAGCGAGCAGAGCACGACAGCTCTGCCCCGAGACTGGGCAGCTGTGCCAAAGCCGGAATTTGGCAACGTGACTTTGTTTTCCGAGAGGCCGCTCACCGTGGTGTGTCCTGCTCCTTTCCGGGTCTACCTGCCTTAGAAAGAGCCGTCACCATCCTCCCTACACTGCCTTACACGCAAAAGTATTTCCACTCGCAATTCCTGCTTGCTCATCTGATCTCCGGCATGTCTCAACACCCACCTCCTCCTGCAATGAGCAGCTGACAGAGATGGGACGTTTTGCTTTGTCCGTGAGACAAAAGAGCAGGTTTTTTTAGGGTTGGGCTGAATATAATCCTCCCAGTGACACTGAAAACCTCAAAAACCTCAGGTGCGATGCCCATCGCAAACGCAACTGGCACCTCGTGAAGCAATGCCCCGAGACCCCTTTGGGTCAGAACTCTTCCGCCCCACTGCCGGGACCTCCAGCTGCCCGAGAAGATCCATCCCGACAAAACCAAACCTGACGCCAAAAGGTGTGCCGAGCAAGCAGAGGTACAAGCTGTGTGTTCAGTGGTACCCAGACACAACGGGACGCGTTTTGGAAGCAGGAGAAGGAGCGGGCATCTCTGCGAGGGCACAAATCCCGTGGGTTTTATGTCAGCCCTTTAAAATCTGATCAGCATTTTTGTGGTTTACCAATAGAGTTTATAAGCTGTTCTCCAGTTTAATCATCACACGTATTTACAGGAAGCAGTAACAGCTACCGAGTATGAATTTCATGATGCTGAAATGATACTGAACAAACACTGCAGTCAGCAAGGGCTGAAAGCTGCACTTCTGCGAGTCAGAGTGGCTGGGGTTTAATGAGCTCTTTGAATTATCCTGGGGCAGAGATGAGAGAAATCAGATGTGGTCTAGGAAAGTATATACGCAGGAGCTTCTGTCCTCTGACTTTTGCACAGATCTATTTATTTCACGTACAAAAAAAAAAAATCAACTGGAACATGAACGCCATTAGTTTTTGAAGAAATTATTTTCACTATGAACCTAGGCTCGGTAAATCTGGTGGTTGTAAAAAGCAGCTCAAACATTTTCAGAGATAAAGAACAGCCCCTTGAATGTTAAATATACAAAAAAAGTCCCTTCAAAGGGTGAAAGATGTCTATAAAAATTGACTTTCGGAGAAATTGCAAGTATTCGTCCTAGCCTTCCACAGCCGCAGGATCAGACCCTTTGCACTAGTCCTGGGCTGACATTTCTCTGCCATCCCTACGAATGGAAACCAAACCAGCGGCAAGGGAAACAAACCTCCAGCAACACAGTAAGAGCAGCCACGCCAGCGCGAACCACCCAAGAGCCAACAGTTAATAGCTGTGAATCATCTTGATTCACTTGAGCCTGAACTCTTGACCTGCCAATTGAGTCAGTTCCTCTGGATGCTGCTCCTGCTCGGACAAGATGGGCTCCAGTGAACCACACCGCTGCCACGACGGCAGCGTTACCGCTCCTGGCACGCACGCCCACGTCCTTGCTGCAGGTTACGGAGCTGGCGTTAGGAATGCGTGTCTGCATCTCCGCCATCCAGGTCCCAGCCCACCCTACGGCCCCCAGCCGCGGGCAGCAGGCGCAGGCAGCGGGAGAGGTTCTACACCCTTTGAACACCCCCTGCTCCGTCCTGGGCGAAGACGTGACCCTTAGGAACCAAACCCAGGAGCATCTCACCTGGAAGAGGATCTGCAAGACGCCATGTACGATGCACATCCGCCGTCCCAGGAAGAGAAAGAACGGCACCACCAGCTCGATGAAGTGATTGACCAGGGTCTCGAACTGATGGAACCACCACGGCGAGCGATGCATGAAGTAGGCGATGGGGTTGGGCACTGGCTGTGTCTGAAAGAGGGAAGAGGAAAAGAATCAACCCTCCTCCAAGGCTCATCATCAGGGGGAGCTACAGAGCTCTTGGCCTTTTTCCTTATTTCTTTCCCCAAGTTTGCTCAGAGGAGAACCGTCTTTTGCCTCTGGGCACTCATTTCTTTTTAGAGAAAATTACTTCATTCAATTTTTTTCATGCAAACCCAAGGAATTTTTAAACCAAAACATCTTTTAAAAAACAAGAGTTTTAATTTTCTCTTTTCTCGTCATAACCAAACCCCACTCATCTTAAATTAAACCCACTATTATTTAATACTGAAATGTTACACATAGCTCGACACCGACGGATGTTAAATTGCTCTGCACGAGTGCTGAAGATCATCAGAGCAACTAAGCAGATACAGAAACTGAGAAAAAGATTTTCTCAGGGTCACACAGTAGGTCAAACAGAGCCAGGAATGGAAACCAGATTTCAAAACCTAGGAGGTATTCTTTCAAAATGTTTAAATTTGAAATAAATGTGGTGGTAGAGTTGCTTTCCAAAATCTTAATTTGGGAGAGGAAAGTGTAGTTCCTCTAAACATGCTATATTGGTTTAAGGTATTTACATACTGGCCTTGTGACAATATTTTTCTTCTATCAGCCTGAAATTTTTTGACACTGGGAGATCTTCCATCCAGTACAATAAAGCTGCAAATTTTACAAAGGAAACAAACCCAAATCCTGATATGTTAATAACTGCCACCCTTAGAAATGCTGCAATTTGAACAAAAAGAAAGTAGTTAATTTATCTTAGCATATCTGACAAGCTCAAATTCATTAGTATTGTTTTAAAACTGCAACAGAAAAAAAGAGAGGATGAAGACGCAACTTTTAATTGAAGGAGACACAACACATCTTTAAATTATTTGTAGTTAAATCAAAAATACAAACAAAACAGGGAAAATACTGTACTATGCATGGCAACTGAGAGTGCTTCCACTGCCAAATCCCACAACTATTGTAATTCCTTATTAGCAAAGCTGGGATTAATAAAGTTGTTGCTTTATATGGGTTTGAGGCTGCTGTAACCCCTTAGGACAGGAGACCGCATCCTTCCTTCCTCGGACACCGGCGCCGGATGGAGCGGTGTCGGGGTCAAGGAGCTCTGCCAAGTCCACTCCGGCAAGGGGGCGGGAGGTCAGGGCTCCCCCCTCCCGGGGCAGCGGCAGCAGCCCCGGGTGCCACCGAGGGTCCTTCCCCTCCGCATGGGACCTGTTTCGAGTTAATCTCCTTGTTGGGCTGCTCTTGAGCATTCCCAGAACGTCAGGGAGGCTCAAAGAGATTTTTTTTACCTTGATCCCAAATTGCTGAGAAATGCTTTTATCCTTCCAAAAAGGCAGGTTGCTTTCTTGGCTTCTTCTATTCTTTTTTTTTTTTTTTAAGTGCCTTAACCAAAACCAACCTAGATGAGGAATCAGCCCTACAGGTTGTAACATTTAGCCTGAGATGAGCCGGTTTCCAGCACGTAACTGCCTGATTCTAACATGCCAGCGCTGCAGAAAGGCGGCACTCACGCTTACCCCCTCTTGCGATGCAGCCGCTGCCTGTTTCCCCGTCGGCAGCGTGCCGCGGAGGCGCGCCTGGATCCGCTCCCTTCCACGCAGGCAGCACTTACGGCCAAGGACCACGGAGAACCCGCAGTATTACACATGTAATTACATACCTACTTACAAATGTAATTAAATCTCACAATGCGACGGCACTGAGCAGTTATACATTTGACTGTGGCTCTGCAGGGCTGGGCTGACCCTGTTTAATTTTAAAGCAAAGACCATCCTTAGCTATCGAACGTGCCATTCGGTTCCCCCAGCCCCTTCCCCTCCATCACAGGCTCACGTTGATGCCCTCATCTATCAAGGCCAACCGCAGCCAGCAAATCCCGCTTGTTGCTTTGGGCTGAGACTCAAGATATCGTCCCCCCAGTCTGCTGTGCTTAAGGGCAGAAAGGTAAAGCTCTTGCCTCTAGTCCCACTGCAGTGGGACAAGAAGCAGAAGAAAGTTCTTGGTTTGGGCTCACGTAGCAGCCGCGTACGGGCTCGCGTGGGAACAGCCCAGGCTGGCCAGCCGGGTCTGCTGCGGTTGATGCTTTTTAGCAGCAGCCTAATTCTTATCCTGAAGTAGAAATGGGGAAAAAGGAGAAGCGAGGCACAGAAATCTGGCGTGCGTTAATAATTCACTCCCAGGTGCTATAGCATTGCCATCCTTCACCTTATCAGCGCTGACACTATCACGGTGTCACTGGGGGCAATGCTGTGCGACAGGCAAGATAACTCAAACGACAAGCAAGACTGAAAGTCTAAAACAGCAGCAGACACACCACAAATAACACACGGTTCCTTGGCATTTGTTTTGACAGAGGGAGAGAAATGCATTTGATAAGAGCAGCGCTGGCGACGGAGCCTCTGGGGACACCATCAGTAAGGGACCCTTCCTCCCCACCGCTGCAGCCACCTCTCCGGCGTATAAACCTGAAGTACGTAAAACAAAACACAGCGATAGAGAAGTGATTTGCATGTATCAGAAATTCGTTAAAAGGCTGCTGGGGGAGGAGAGCGCTCTGTGTGTGTGTTCCTCCCAATGCCTTCCAGATGCTGCGAGCACGGGTGTAGCGCGGCACAGGTTTCCCGGCGAGAAAGCCGTGTTTACTCGGGAAGGGGTGTTGAGGCAAGAGCAAAGACCCAGAGCAACGTGTGAACCACTGCGGCGCTGAACACAGGCACCTGCGATGCTGCAAAGCTTTCTGGTTTCTTTTTGTGCCCGAGTTGACCGCTGCCCAGGGGTGCTGGGGGCACCCGACACCCCGTCCAGTGGGTCCCGCTGCGCAGCACCCAGTGGGGGCTGGGAGAGAGCACCCGGGGCACATCACCGGGGTTAGAGGATACTTGCCCAACACAGGCATGCCCAGTGTTTTCCCACTGCAGCCGTTTCCTACGGAAACATCGCGGCGGTGTCAGAGCCCGGGAGGAGGGATAAACATTCCAGCATCACTTCACCCAGCTCATTTCGCTGGGGATTTTGAGCTTTACGCTTTGCTTCGTGGCTGCTTTGCAAGAAGCATCATCCTAGGAAGCAGCCAGGAGTTCCCCTACATAGAGAACTGTGAACTCCTGACACACACACACACACACACACAGAGAAAAATGAGGCTCCAAGTCAGATGCAACTAAATAAACAGGCCCAAAGCAGATGTACGGTGAGAGGAACAGAGCCCTTGCCTCCAACAAGCCCCATTTCTGGATACCTCTGTGAAACATAAAATTTTTTAAATAAAAAAACGATTAGCAAATACTGGCTTTATGTGTCAGCACAAGGTGCAATATAATAAACCTTCTGCTTCCCTCACACCTCCAGCAGCCGGAGAAAAACTGTGCTGCAAATGCGTTTTGAAATCAGATTGGGGAAAATTAATTCCATAATTCACGGGGCAGATTTGTAATGTGTGACTGCGGGGCGACACTCGGCGGGGGCTGCTGAATGAATTCTGGGTCGCCAGCTAAGGCATGTTCTCTGGCTCGTATCTACCAGGTTTTATGAGGGCTGGTAACAGATTCTAAAAATATGCACAATAAACTGTTTTTTCTCCCTAAGGGGTCTATGGTTTAATTATGTTCTTAGTGAGAACCATTAAAGTGCTAAGTACCTGAAGACTCCTAATTTACTAAACTATACGCTACTAAAACCCAACAGAAGGCTATTATACACCAGAGTAAACGCTCTTCTCTGGGACTGTAAATGCACATGGTCTCTCCTCTCGGCCTCCTTATTGGTATGGCATTACATAAACTCCGACGGAGTATTTAATCCCAGTGTTAGATACCCCAGCTCAGCCCAGGGAAATCTCCAGGCTCTCCTACATGTGTGCATGAAAACAAGTCCCACATTGTCCTCGAACAACCCACTGCTCAGACAGGGCTGGGGACGTTATTCTTATAGCGTGAGCGGCACAACTCCCATGCAAGTAACCGTGCGGCACAGGAGTGCGTAGCTGGAGGGTAGGGAATCACAGAATCATAGAATCATTAAGGTTGGAAGAGACCTCTAAGATCATCGAGTCCAACCGTCAACCCAACACCACCATGCCCACTAAAAGACCCTGCCATGCCCACTAAAAGACCCTGTCCTCTCAAGATCACAAACGAGGAGGAGCCCAGAGATATATTGAGTAAGTTTTATCCTTTGCAATGATGGGTTTTTACCTTCCTCCACTCCACAATAAACTGCAGCATGGCTTCAGGAGCCTCTGTTGTACCTGCTCGCTCGGCGGAGCACCTAAACAGCTCAAACTCACAAGGCGTCCTTCAAAAAACAGTAGCGAGTTATGAATGAATCCGTTTCAGAAAGGTGAACAAAAAATCCATTATTCTTCCTGTTTGTATAAGGTAAACTTAGATTATCTATTGATTCAGATAACCAAAAGTATACTTGGCATTAATATTAAAACAACACTAAGGACAGCCTTTCAAAACATTGCCCTGGGTGCCTATCGCAGAAATCTGGCTTGGTGAAAAACAAAGCAAGCTATAAATATTTCTATGCACTCTAGATACTATCATTTCTTTTTCCATTGAAAGGCACCTACTCAACCGAAATACTCAAATCTGAGTGCATTTAATGGCAGAAAAATCTTGAAAAACAGAAGGAAATGGAACAGCAGCAAATATGAATAAACGATGAGAGGAAGCAAGTATTTGGTCAAAAGAAATAGGATTAACTTGGCCCAACGGACACTTCATTAACAGCTTGCGGGCGCTGGGGGCTCCAACAGTGAAAAGAGAAGGAAGCCTTTGGCACAAACAGAAAGGCGTGAAGAAGAGTGGTACCCTGGAAAACCAGGCTGAGAGGTATTATTGAATGTTTTCCTGAGCGTTTGTGGAAGGTACAGATGAACTGTAAAGCACAGTTCTCCAGCTTCCCAAGGCACTGAGGCATGAACTCATCTTCTCAGCTTCATCAGCTTCAAAGAAAAGCTCTCAGTTCTCTTGTACTTTGGACCAAAAAATAAAAAGGATTCTCCATCGCAGAGCATAATTTGATCAACATGATCCAACAGACTGTTTCTCTGCCAGTCTATTCTGCTTCAGATCTTGACCCTTCCTCCTTACGCATCTGCAGATCAAAGCTCCACTTTCCCAAGCCCGAGCAGAAACGGCTTCCCAGCCCCGTGCAGAAGAGCAAGAGGCAACAAGCAGAAAGGAGACAAACTGGGTCACTCGCAGCTGCTGGGAAGTGTGGGAAGATGCGTGTCTTGACTGAAGTCAGACCGTCTCGTGCTGTACAGTAACCGACGACTCCTGCAAAACACCCTTCTTCATAACAGGGGGAGATTATGGAGAGCTGCTGCTTCCTCGCCGGTGAGGCTTTGCGGTAGGCACTCTACATGTGCAGCAACCTTGATTGATGAACAACATAGTGATTTTGCACAAAGATACACATGTAGGCAAGGGTTTTGAAAGGAAACTGAGCAGCGAACTGCTCAGCCTTCGTGTGTAAATCCCTGCGGTACCTTGTGCCATCTATATTTTATGCCTACATTCATGCGCACAAGGCTCCATGTGCATGGTACTAACATACTTGCATACACAACAGCTAACCGGTTAAAAATAGGCCCTTTGAAACTTTCCAATTATTAATATGATTCCAATCAAAGTAAAATCATAAGAAAAAATTAAAAAGTTGTATCTGTCTTAAAATGCACAGAGATCTAATGTCCGGGTGGGTCACAAGGGGTGTGCTCTTCAGTAACGCAATATCAAAATAATTAAGTCTCGATAGATCTATTAAAAAGAAAAGCTACCTATATGTTCTTGCTGGGCAGAGCTTCCCTTGTCCAGTCAGTAGTAATATTCAGTTCATAGAAAAACATACTGGAATCTGCCTGCTTTAAGACAGCAACCCAAGCCAAGGAGATGTGTGTTTGACTCGGTGCCAGCACGACCATAAAATGTTGGCAATTTAGTAGAGACGTAGTGCCGCGCCACTCTCCCAAAGGACCTAAATAAACTTCAGATGTAGAACATATATTTTTACTTTTTATATATATAAATCTGCTGTTTCATTTTTAACTCCTTTCCCCAGCCGTCCCTCCGTCTAAGGTTTTTCAAAGCTGAAACAGGTCCCTGCTTCTCCCGGCTGAGCAAAGCCTCAGCAATGAAAAGTTAAAAGCATGAAAAATCAGAGAAATGATTCACGTCTGGGCATTGGGTTTCTTGGGGAATGATGGCTGCACATGCGGCTGCAGACGCCGGAGGGGAAAGGGTCTCGGGAGAAAATTCTGCTGTGCAATTTCATGCCTCGGCATTATAAAATATCCCGAGGATTTTTTTTTTTTTTCTCTTCACAAAGTTGCACTTGCAAAGTCACCAGTGTAGGTGAAACCTTCCTGCCACATCCATGACATTCAGCTACAAAGCCAAGCTTTGCTCATGATGAGTCAGCCCTGATTTACACCAGCACGAGCGAGGATGTACTTCAACCAGGGGTGCACTGAAATGACGGATTTTTGAATTCCAGCAAGTTGGGTGGGGGCAGAAGAATCTATAGCTGCACTGTTTGCTTTCCCAGACTGCACCCTACCTCCTGGTCAGAGTTATCCTTCTCCAATAATAAAGACCACATTTCCACGGCCCACAGCATACCTGTTTATTGACACTATTCCTCCATAGCGTGCCTCCGAGCTGCTCACTGTATATAGAGTTAATTGTGGATGTATTACAGATTCACCTATTTATTCTGTACATTCTTGGAGGGGTCCAGAGCTAAAATTACACAAGGAACCGCTGAACTGTTCAGGCTATTTATTTGTTCAAAATCCCTCTAAAATAATTAGCGGGGCCTGGAACAGACATCTTGGCTCTGGTGGGGCCAGAAGAAGCTGGTGCAACCAACTGTGGGTCATTACTGCCTTTGGGGAGAAGGCTTGTTTATTAAGAGCACCAGAGATGGGTCATGTTTGGTTTAGGGAGTAGACCAGGCTGGAGGGTATGACCGTAGGAAACAGGAACTAAGAGCAATACATCCTTACCAAGAAGGTCCCATCCCAAAAGCAACGGGGCTGAGACGGGGGAGCTGCAGCAATCCTTCTCCAGCGATCACCATGGTTTGATACTGAGCTGCCATCAGATAGTGCTTTCCTGGTGCGTCTCCGAGGTTTTCCGACACAGAAACGCGCTCCCTGGCCCGGCGCTCTCCAATGGAGCTCACCTTCCCAAGCGGATCACGAGGCAGGTCGCTCACCAATATTTTAAATTGCCATTTAAGAGCATATTGCAAATGTGATCCTTTAATTGGTCACTGTTATGGCTCTCTATTAGAGAAGACAAGTTTTTCCACACAAGGTAAGCCCTTGCGAAAGCACTGAAAATGTTTAAAAACAACGCAGTCCTGATATATTTATTATATATTTCTCTCTATATAAATAATTTCATGAAAAGGAACGTACTGAGTGGAAACTCCATTTAAAATGTGATCCCAGATGGTGGCAAAGCTCTAAAATTGCAAGGCAACATGTAAAGAAAGATTAACGACCTCAAACAGGCACAAATTTATGAGGTGAAAGCCCCTGTAATCCTAGAGAAAAATGATACCAAACGTTAGACTAGACAGCTAGAAAAAACCTCTGCTTAGTTCATGTGGCCTCTGCCATTTTACATTTTCTTCTAATACACATTACTTTTGGGTTCATTTAGTCTTTTCTCCTGCAGGCCAGAGGTATCACTTTGGTACATGAGCACGCTGATGGATTTGCCAGCTCCCACCAGGTACCCCCTTATGAGCAACTGGTAAATCAGATAACAGGTAACAGCTACGCTGCCACATCCCGGGAATAAGCAGCCGAAAGGAGAGAAAACGGAGCCAGGACAGCACGTCAAGCATTTATCATCACTGCAAGACCCAAAGCTCCACCATCAAGTGGACTGAGATGACAGTGCTTAACATTTCCAACACTAAAGCTCACGCAGTTCCTTACTCTGCCTGAGTACAAAACGTTTCGAAGGAAAGGATGTCAACATTTCATCCCACAGAGCATGGGTCACCCCAGCGACCAGCATCGTCCACTCTCTTAACTCTAGCTAGGACCAGGTGGGGCCTCTGGGTCCCACAGCCCATTTCCCTGAGACCTCTGGCACCTCGAAGCCCCCCTTGATAATCCTGTCCTGTTCATCCCTCTGATGATTCCCCTCTGTGACCTCTGCAAGGTCACTCGCATGGTCTTCTCTGGACCATTTTACTACAATATTTTTCTGTGAGAATTTTGAACGAACTGGGATTTTCTCACCTTTTCAGCAGAGTTCCTGCCACGCTCTAGTCGATAACAGCCGCGGAATGATATCAAATTTAGTGTGTTTTTAAACCAGTGCAAACAAAAGGATATTCAGTCAACACCACATAGCAAGACAGCACAGAGCCAGCGCTGCTGTCGTGCAGGGCTGCTTTGCTGAGCTCACCGCTTCAAACCGTGGGTATTCTCTGCTTTGCTGTAGCCCTTGGATGTAGCAGATGAGCAGGGAGCTTTGGATGCAGCACCGGGATGCTGCCTGCTACGGCAAATGGATGACCATAACTTGTGGGTACAACAGGGACAAGGACGCACAACCCAAAAGCTACCCCAGGACTCCTGTCCGCTGCTTTGCAAATCAAGTTCTCTGTTTTCCATCAGAAGCTGCAGAGCCCTGGGCTGTGACGGTGTTCTGCTGCCAACAGATAGAGCCGTAACTACCAGAGGGTCAGAAAAGTGTTTAAAATTCAATTTAAGTACTAAAAATACAGATCACGGGCTGCCCTAAGCAGCTGAAGCTGAACCTACAGCATAGAAGATGGTCAGAAGAGGAGGAGGAGGAAAAACTATCTGCCATGTTAAAAAAGAAGACGAGCTTGCATTCAACTAGGAAAAAGTCCATATCCCCAGAGCACAGCCTGCTCTCGCTGCTGAGGATCAACAGGCAAATCATCTTCTGGGTCTCTTGGTACAACTCCGCTATGTCCAGCTGAGAACAAGCGCGGTAAGGGGAGATACCCTGCTGAGAAGCATGTTCCTCTGCCACCCCTGAGCGCACCCGGGATGCCTGCGGGGACCGTGGCAGTTGCCAGGTTATTTTCAGCCTTTCTACTCTCATCCGAAAGGTGCCAGCGCTCCCCCTTTCCCAGCATGGGAGGTTGCGAGGTTTCCTGCAGCAGGGGAAGCCCCGGATACAGATACATGGGATAACGGAGCTGGCAAGGTCACGTCATCCTCGTGGATCTGCCCCAAACTGCAAGTTATTTCCAAACCAGCCAGTGCCCGTTTTCCATCTACACCAAAGACCCTCGCGATGCAGCGTGGCCCCTTCTCTCTCTTTGGGGATGTGCTTTGAAGGGCAAATCCACTGCTTTAGAGAGAGGGTGGAAGAACATCTTTATGAACATCTACCCAACTGCTGCGCCTCCTCAGGCGGACCCAGGGACCCTGGGCTTTAACCTACCATTCACGACTCTAAAAATGTACCACGGCTGC
The DNA here is from genome assembly GCF_000699105.1 of Pygoscelis adeliae. Lineage (NCBI taxonomy): Eukaryota > Metazoa > Chordata > Aves > Sphenisciformes > Spheniscidae > Pygoscelis > Pygoscelis adeliae. The sequence continues at coordinate 821,933 of NW_008825253.1, forward strand.
TCTCCCAAAGGCCCTCATTACTTTACTTTTTTTCCTTTTTAAAAGTCCGGTGCTAAAACCAGGATCGTATCTCCTTCAGAGAGCTTTTTTTTTTTTTTGGTGTATGCTCATAAATACGATGTTCAGCACCAGGCCAAGCAACACATGGGCAAAACCCACGGGCGGTGAATGCCAGCAAAGCCCCCGGCTCGTGCCTGTGTTTGGATTAGGCAGTTTCGTGGCCTGGACGTTTACAGTTGGGTTAGTTTTTTTTTTTTTTCCCCACAACTTGAGACAAACAGTGGGATCTTTCATAAAACATGTTCACAAAGGGTAAATTGTGCCATTAGGAACTGACTACCTGGACGGTCATTTGAATTCTCCGAACTGGAACGCCACCGCGTTCCACGCCAAATCCAGCGCCGGGGGCAGGAGGGGGAACTCGGCATCACAGGCTGCCTCGTTTAACTCTCCAACTGCCCGAGAGACAGAGTACACTCAACATCATCTGCCTCAAATGCGGGTATTTCGACCAACCAGCTGGTTTGAGCAGTCGTTGTTGTAAATGAAACATCCAAAGGGTGGAAGGGGCTGAGGGTACGGTGCGAAAGGCATCCTGGTGCTGGTTAGCTCTGCGAGTCACCTGGGCTTTACCGAAAGACTTTGAGCCAAGTCAGAAAAAGGAGGAGAATAATGTAAATTGAAACTTTCGTATTAAAATGAAACGAAAGAGCGATCCCAACACTGACCAGGTGTTGCAAGGCTGGAAAGGGTGAAACAAGTTGAAGATGGTCAGCTCCCATCCACCCTCCTGGATGTTTGTACAGAGAGCTGCCACGTGTTCCCGTAATGCTGTTAACTCTAACTTAGAACATCCTTCCAAAATAACAAAAAGCCCTGAACTGACTCTTCACTCCATCAGAGAGGTGAAAAATGGATGGCTACCATAAGGAATACGTTTTGCCTACGCGTCCCAGCACACAGCCTTTGAGAAGCCCTGGGCAAGGCTTCTGGGGTGGGTAACATCAGTGAAGTCTGCTCCGCCGTGCTCTAGTCGTTGTGGCATCAGATTAATACATTCTTATTTCTTTATTATCTGGTCATTAAGGGCAAGATGAAAATAAAGGTCCTCGGGATTTGAGAAAGTACAGGGTATGGAGCTACTCTACCCTTCTGTACTGAGAAGTACACCCAAGTACTTCCCGGAGCAGGCAGAAGACGCCTGTGCTCCTGTAGACCTCACCTCTTTGCTTCAGACACTGAAACAGAGATTTCTAACACATGTTCTCATCTTGTTTCACGTGTTCTTCCAGCCCATTTTTCAGCAGTAACACCTGACAACTCTGCCACACACATTTTCCAATTTATTGACAGGTCTTGCACGGTTATAATGAAAATGTAATATTTTTTTTTTTATCCAAAATGGTTACGGCAATTCAATCCAAGTTGAATATATAGATAAAATAACATGTGGTATATCTTATCCCTATTCTTCTCTAGAAACTACATTGATATAAACACCAGGATAACTCTGCCCATTCTAGTCCGCAGTATTTTACAAATTTAACTACTTCTTCATAGCTGAAGTCGCACAGCTCCCAGATACGCTGTAAGCAGGCAAAAAGATTTCTCCGCGACACTTGGTCAAAAGGGCCTTTTAAATGGGAGTATAAATTGCTCATCCCTTTCACTGGATACCTGGTGATGCTCACGCTAAGGTTGCTTTTCTCTGCTAGAGGCACCAGCTCCGCAGGACACGCTGTGGCTGATTCAGGAGAACTCAGGCCTGGATCTCCTCGTCATCTAAGAGCACTTATAGAGCAGGGTGGAATAAAACTAATCCTTTTGTTTCCTAGGGAAAAAAAGAAAGAAAAGAATCTGCCAACGCATAAGAGTCCGGAAAGCAGTGAGCGTCACCTCCTGCATTAGCCATTCTCCCCTGCGCGAACAAGAAAGCAGGAAAAACCAGGTAGCTGTCCCAAAGATGTAGCCAAAAGCTTAGCCGAGCTTACTTCTGTTTTAAGCTTTCTCCCTAGTAACAAAGGATGCAGACTGAAAGAATTTAGGACAAGTAAAACAATTCACTAGAAAACCCTTTGCCATGAGGAGCCGATGCACAAACTCTTTCAACAGTTGGATGAATCCAGCAGCCAATTCTGCTCTCTCTCGCCAATGAATTACACCTCTACAGCCATTTCAACAGACATTGCATCTTCTCGTGCGGAAATCATTCAAATAACTTCTTTTTTTTAATTAAAGGCTTGAAATACTGACTTCTTACAAAGACATGACAATTTGCTAGGAAGTAATACATACACATAGTGACATAGATAGAAATATTAAATTCTGCTAATGCCAGGAAACAGGCTCGGGCATCTTTGGACATCTGGATACAAAAGTCTGCTTGTTAGAAATGTCCTCGTGCTGCTCAAGGCCTTCCATGGGTAAAAATAATAATTACCTATATTTTTAAGGACAATTTAGGAATGGAAAGTTCGACAGTACATTCTTAATAACTCTGGTGGTTTACCTTCCGGCACAAAAATGTGAACAGATTTTAAGCAGCACGTGCTGGAGTAGCTTGTTAACTGAGGGGGACTTGAGGTCGCCTGCAGGGTTGGGTGAAGTCTCTCCTACCAGCACCAACCAACACACATCTGGATGTTCAAATCTTTTGCCTCGAGGTCCGTCAAGTATTGCACTTGTGTAATCGCCTTGCTTGTTTTGTAAGTGTTGCTTGTTTCTATGCTTCTCAAAAAAAAAAGAAATAAATTCTGTAGACAGTTAAATTCCACCCAATAAATGTGTCGCTCCACTATCCCCGTGGACATAATAGTGCTCTCACACTTGTCCTGATTTGGAGAGCTTGCAAATCATCGTTATAAATAAGACTGCCGACCTAAGCCAAACGTCTCATTTTTAATAAAGCCTTTTACCTCCTTTCCTAACGCCAAACAACATCCCGGAGCAGGAGCTCAGAGCCCGCGCAACCGAGGGATGGCAGCCCCCTTCCTACAGCTCGTGCTCCCCG
>NW_008825253.1:824990-833235 GCF_000699105.1 Pygoscelis adeliae
GGGGCTGGATTTCTCGCATATTCCCCTACCGCTGGCACCAGCCCGTCACCCCCCGGGAGAGGCACGCGCCTGGCCCCAAACACTGCGCCCATTGATGCCGCGGGGCTGGGGTGATGCCGGGGCGGCGGGGGGGTGCGCGCGTGTGTGTTTGCCTGATGAAGTTAGGCTCTCGCCGGGTATTTAATATTCCCCGTCATGCAGGCCTGTTTCTCCTTGAGCCTGCCTGTCAGTTAAGCCCGGGGATGTTTATTTTAACGGCCACTTGTGGTCAAGGCTGGTGCCAGTTGTACGGCATCGGTTACGCAGATTTAACACTGGGGACTCGGCCCCCGGCTCCCAGAGCACGGAAGGCAGCCAGGGCCGCCCCGGCCTAATGTGAAACAACTGAACTCTTCCAGCAGTCCTCGCTCCAGCTTTAACCCTTGCCGGGCAGGAGCCGGGCTGCCTCCGCAGCGCTGCCTCACCCACAGGACACCTTTCCCGGCAGCCGCCCGTGTCCGTCCCCCTGGGCCTTGTCTTCTCTCCTGCTCCCCAACCCCCCCCCGGCAGCAAAAAGTCTTGTTGGGGTGATGATCTGAAAGCTGCAAGAAGAAACAGAAAATGCATTCAGTTGCTTAAGGAAGCAGCTTTTTGGGGGAAGGAGAGGATTTTTGTCGCTCTTATGGATTTATCGTTACCCCAAGGGCACAGCAAATTTCTGCTGGGAGTGAAGCCCCCGGGACGAGCACGGGATGTTCTGCACCTCTGCCCGGTGAAGCCCCGGCCACCGACACGTCCCCCGCAGCTACGACCCGGCGACACAAAGCCAAGCCATTCCAGCTCACACCCTCCTCCCTATGACAGGAGCCTGGCTTCGGCACACTCTTCCTCCCCAAAACCAAGCCTCATGGAGAGCGAACACGCATCGCACCGCGAGCCCCTGCCACTACGCAAGAGCCGGGAGGATGCTAAAATGTTAAATAAACTGTGGCCCGCAGCAAAATTATGCATCATTTTTGATCGTCTGGACAGTCTCCAAGATGCTAATCAGCCCCAGATTAAGTCATCAACCGAACTGATGAGCAATCACATTTTGTCAGTACAGCTGGACATCATTACTTGGGAGCTGATCTTTCACCGGAGAGGGAAGGCGGCTTTTTGCCATTGATCAAACTGGAAGAGAGGAAAGCGGGAGGACTACAGAGGACCTGCGCTGCGTTGCCGCGGTCTCCACGCACCAGCAGCCCCAGCCCTCTGCCCTACGTGTGCTCACAAAAATTGCCTCTTACCGTCCCAGTGCAACAACGGCTGCCTTTCGCCAGGCCACCGCCGCTGTGCCGCTCCCGATCTGTCGGCAAACGACTGCTCCCGGTCTCAAAGCAAGCACGTGTCGAAGTGTTTTGCTGAATTACTACACATGTCAAGAGGCAGATATGTTTTCTGTGGAGAAATATCAGCCTGTGGAAGTGCTTTAACTGGACTATCACAGATACTGTTAATAACTATGCGGGACAATAATTAACGGAAATCTGCTAATGGTGAAGTACAGAGAAAACCTAAGCACCGCGATGCTCAAATCCCAAGTTCATTCGTCAAGAATTTGTTAATGGGAACAGATTCAAGACTCGTTCGCAACGTAACCCCGCTGGGTTCGCAGAGTTCTAACTGAGATCAGAGCCTTTCTCTAAGAGTTAAAACCTGCCCAGTAAATAATTTAAAACCGGAGGAGAAGCAGTCTAGATGTCTAATAAGGAGATACAAAATATTTCTGGAAGAATCAGTACAAAATACTCATCCTGAATTTCTTGCTCTAAAAATAGTGAAATGCAAAAAAAATATATGAATGCTGGCAATATTAATTAAGAGAAGGATTTCTTCATATATTTTAATACAGCTTAAGAGGAAATAAATTAACTAGAGTTGCAATCAGGGAATTTACTCTTTTTACAGATCTTAGACATGGATAATACAGCACCATGTCTCCAAACAATTCCTCCCCTGTGGTTTTCTCATCTGCGTCAACTTTTCCATAGCCAACGCACCCCGCGCTTTATTAGGCCGTATTAAGACACGAGAGGGTTCGACTCCTCCAGCCTGCCCCAGTGCCAGCGCACATCTGGCTGCCACACGGGAGCCAACGCTCAGCTGCCCCGTGTCCTCCCTCTAGAACGCGTCGATAGATTTTAAGTCATGATCTTAATAGAAAGACCAAGCGGTGAGAACATAATTCACCACGTACAGCCGAAGCTCTCCCATGCGTTGTACATGTGACGGTAATGCCCGAGCGAAACCTCCTCCGGTAACTTCACATACAAGGAGGAGTTTCTCCTCCCAGCAAGCGAGAGCGCCCGCCCGATGCAGAGCAGTAATTCCTTTACTGGAATTCAGTAATTAGTAATTCAGCTGCTTTAGCTGAACCTGGGCCGAGCGCCTTCCTCAGACCTCGCTACCTGTAGCGAACAGGCCATTTCTAATCCCTCCATTTTCATCCCACTGCATTTGCAATGTCTTTATCAGCTTCTGGAAGGAGATACAAAATTATATATAAATGCAAGCACACAAATCAAAATAAAGCCCTACAAAAAAGACCAGCTACACCGTCACACCCAACAAACCTTCCTCCTGCCTTTCACACGTGCTTTTACTTAAACAAGAGATAAAGTTCTGTTATAGCCCAACAAATTTATTCCATTTTGCCGTTAATCTTGTAAGTAAAATGGCCATATAGAGCACTCGCTGCAATGCCAGCATCTCAAGTTTCTACAACAACCTAAGAATTGCCTAAATAAGAGAAAATATTCCAGTGCATCCCCAGCTTGCTGAGGCCACATGTGAGCAGGGCTTGGACCGGGTGATGTCCGAGCTCTCACCCAACCTCCACCGTTCTGCTCTGCTGCAAGCAGCCTGCTCCTATTCAATAATCTGATAAAACCCATTTTCAGCCCGGCCTGGCTCCTCCTCTTCCTCCCGCCTGCTCCGAGGCAGAGCGCGGCATCTCCTCGGCCACACGTGTCGGGCAGAAACAGGCAAACCCTGCATCCAGGAGAGGTTTGGCTTCGTCAGGAGCTCCCCTGCCAAGACAATGGGTTGCCTGGATGTACATACCGGCAAAGGCAACCGGAGTCCACAACGCAGATGCACAGGGAAGGGGGACAATGACATTTAAGTCACAGCGAAGCCACAGTTTCAGCCCAGCAGGACAACTGCCTGCAGCCTCTGTTTAATTCATTCCTCTTAAAAAAAAAAAAAAAAAAGGGAAAAAGAGCACAAGCTATCCGTTTCAGAGCAGGTGAGCAAGGTGATGGAGATGAAACAAGAACGCAAGCTCAGATGCTTTAGAATAAAATGCTGGGAATAAGGCGGCAAAGCTGCATTGTGTTAAAATTCAAGACTAATTTAAAGTCTTGTTCCTTAGAGCAAAAGCTGGAAACACGCCCAAACGAACGGAGGAGGGAAAAAATAACAACCAGGCCAATTGTATATTTCTCCTAGAAATTCCATGTCAGAACGTACCTCGCGACTCACACTCGCAGGCTCCAATTTCAATAAATCAACACAGCGTGCAGGGTAACAGTAGCACAAGTCTTTCTCTCTTTCCATAATACACCCAGGTAAAATCACCGTGAAGCGCAGAACAAAATGCCCATTCTTTCTGGTGCTTGGCAAGGGGACAAATTACTTTCCGCACCTCTCTGTGTTGAAGGACTAGTTATTAAATACAGTCTAAGCTGCCTTTCCAGCTGTACTTAAATCAAGGACAAAATAAAGCAAACGCGACTGTCCACAAGACATTCGGAGAGCAAAAGAGCAATGTTAGGATGAGGCCACCCCCACGCACGTCTCTGCCTACCCGAGTATTTAAACAATTCGGATTTGCAATGCAGAGCAAAGCCATACAGCGCCGTTACACAGAGCCACTGCCCATGACTGCACAGACCTGTGCAATGTGCCACAATTTTTGCCAATAATTTACGGATTATTCCAACCGTCTAAGCCCAGTCCTGAGCATCCCACTGCCAAGAAAGAGCAAACAAGAAGGTGAGAGTGAGCTCAGAGCTGTCCTGTTTGTTCATCCCAAATGCGTTTGCACAAAAAACCCGGTATTTTTGTTTGGATAGCAGTTTGTCCGTTTCTGGGACCCGGTTATGCTGAATGCTGTGGAAATACCGAGGAAGTGAGCGATCAGAGCAGAAAGCCTAATGAAGACACGGCACAACTTAAGGGAGTACAAAAAAAGTGACGTGGCTAAAATGCTATATTAAATCAATGCTATATTAAATCAACGCCATCGGCCAGGATGGAAGAGGGGTCTCCCTGTCCCTTGGTCCCCCCGCCTACACCGCCTCCGCTGTAATGACATTTCATGCCACTTCTGCTACGAATAATTCTACATTTCCTTTATAATCCCTCTCCTTTGCGAGGCATAACTTCGTTACTGGACGGCACCAGGAGCTGGAACGTGACGCAGGCGTTATCTCGGAGGACGGAGGGCCGCGCCCCGAGCTCCCATCAGCTGCCAGGAGGGAAGAGCCAGGGTTTGTAGTCGGCCTTTTCTTTTCTAACTCAGTGCCAAGAAGGGGATAGCTGGTGGGAGCAGAAAATGTCTATAGAGACTTTTAAAACATCAGATTTCTTTTTTTTTTTTCCCCCCTGAAATTCGAATTTTCAGTAAGTCTCTTGGCACATAAGCTTTTGGAAAGAACAAAAAAATTCCTTATCTAGAGAAACATGGTTTATTACAATCACAACCAGAATGTGCAAGTGGTCGGTGGGTCCAAACCCCTGAACCGCCTCTGGAAACCTCTCCTGCAAGCCACGTACCAGTGGAAGCAGTGGAAGATGTCCCACAGCCAGTGACCCTGTGTGCTACAGAAATCCAGCAGGGAAAAGCAAAGACTTTAGGATCAGACTCTACCATAAAAAAAGCAGTCAAAGGAAATAAAGCCACAGGCTCATCCTTCTGGGGAGCAACTGAAAGCAGTGTGCCATGCATAGGTAATTTGAATTTTCCATTACATTCTTCAGCATTTCTGCACGGAGGCAAACTTTCCCCGAATAACCCCTCAAATATTTGTTGTTATTAAATTACATCTTTAGCTTGCCACATAAAACACCTTTGAGACTTTGGGCCTTCCATAAAATATTCAAAAAGTAAGCTTCTCGCCCACACAAGCAGCTCAGTGCATTAAAATATGCACCAACCCAAAAAGAAAAGAGTTGCTAGAACCTACGTATTAGTGATTAACATGTTTCCAAGTCGATGCACTAATTAAAATAAAATTTACAAATAAGTAAGCCAGGAAGTAAAACTCTTTAACAGCCCTTGCCATTAAAACATCTATAGTTCACCATAGCCAGCAATTTCCTCCTATATTTAGGGGAAAAAATAGTTATGAACTGCTAACCATTGCTTCATGTTAAGCTGGTACCCGCTGTTAATAACCTCGCGTTCCCAGGGATCAGGAACAAACCAGCAAACAGGGGAAGAGCGACCAACTCCGGAAAGCACCGAGAGCCCCTCCGGGTCAGAATGGACTGGAGAGTCCGCAGCATCCCTCCGGCCGGAGGAAACGCTACGCGAAAACGTGGACAGGGATCATTTTAATCAGACTTATAAATTGCGACCACTTCAGTTCAATAATGGTGACGCTTTATAATCTCTCATCGTCTTTTATCAGATGCGCCCGGGCTGTGGACGCAGCCGAGCTTACGTCACCCCAGCCCCAGCCCCTCTCCCTCGTCCCCCCGACAATCCCTCCCTTCCGCGCTGAACCGTTTTTTCCACTTCCTCGCCTCACTGCCAGCATATGTATCAAAACTACCCAAATAATTTTCTCCGTATAAACATTACTGTGGTTGATCTTATAGAACTTAATTATTTGAAGGCAATCCCACGTGAATAAAGAAATAAACCAGAATTTTCCAGTTAAAAAATAATAAAAAAAGACTCGATAGTCTTATCCCCAGAGCAGAAGTTCTCAATTTGTAGCGCACATGAAACTCATTTCTGATGTTCCCAACCAACAAAGCAATAGATGCCATATGAAGACACCCTCCTGCTCCTCAGCTGAGGGAGCACCAGCTTTGGTCCACTGCAGCAGCTTTTCTGCACACACACAAGCAGTTACAATGCACAAGCCCCGCAGCTTCTTGTGCAAAGCTGATATTCACACAGACAAATAAGTATTTAAAACCTGACTAAGCGTCTGCACAGGGTCTGGACCCCGTGGACCAAAGTACAGAAGTGTCCTGCAGTTGCACACACAGTTGCTCACATCTTTTTGGAAGTCCGCATTCCTCCCGGGTGCTATAATGCACACCTGGAACAGGCAGAGCCGCGACCCAGTCCTGTCTTTGTTATGAAGCGCTAAGGGCTAAGGTAATTCTGCATAAACTCCTTATCCGACAGTACATCTTGACTTAAAAAGGACTGAACTCCAAAAACGTGATTCCAACACCCCGTTCACCTGCAGCACGTCTAAACGTCCAGCTGGTCCCTAAAGGCAACGCAACTGGGAGGCAGGAAGAAAAAGCCGCGCACAGAAGTACCATTTTATAAGGAGAACACTGCCACATTTAGACGGAGGAGACCAAGAGCTGTGAACGTAAACAGATTTCTCATTCTTCCCCATGAGGACAGAGACTCCAGCAAGCCACTGGCACAGCGCTTACACCGTAGATATAATTATCATCCTTCTTCCTTACTTGGCGAAAGCAGGTCTTCGGCAATCTAGGAAACTGATACCAACTGCCAAAGAAATTCGTGGAGGTTCAGGAGACTGGCGTTAAGTCCCTGCAAAGGGAACTCGAGGGCAGCCCAGTTATAAAATTCAGATTGGTATGAATTTGTTTTCAGCACTTTGCTTTCCACAGCCAGCAAACACTTTGAAAGAGTCTCATTAAAAATTCACTGTCCTCCTCTCAAAAGCTTCGAGGGGAAAAGCAAAGAGCAACTGGCTTTCCAAACTATTTTAAGACTTGGATGAATTAATAAATACAGGTAACAAGCCCAGGAAAGGGGAGGAGCAGGGGCAAATCAGCGCCAGAAGGACTCCTTTCCCAGGCTCCCCGGATCGGTCACAAAGAAGCTAACAGGAATGTGAAAATTATGCTTTTGTTCTTATTCTGGTTACGTTTCAAGCGCATTCTTAAATTATTAGGGACCTCTTTGTGCAGACGGTGCCAACAGGTGTCAGCTTGCAGCACGGAGACCGGGAGCCTTTCGCAGGTATGCGCCTACGGCAGCCGCCGCCTTCCTCAATGGGTCAATGTTTTCTGCTCGCCCCAGCGTCGTGCCTGCTGCGAGCGGCACGGCGTGTTGTTGGAAGGAACTGGATCCCTCCCCTCCTCCCGCCCTGGAACGGCTTTAACGAGGAGTGTGGTTCCCGGTGGATATGGAAAAACTAACATCGACGGCTGCTGCTGGGAGGAAAACGGACTCCTGGAAAAAAAAAAAATCAGGCGGCTATAAGGAGATGCGAGTGGCGATGCAGATAGGAGGGGCTTTGTACCCAGCCCTTGCTGAGGACCCGCACGTACCATCTCCCCATCTTCTGCAATCACATCGGTACAATCTATGTGACGTGATACAACCACGTCACCATGCTCCGTGAGTTTGTGTGCTGCTGAAGACTCCTACTGTTACTTACCCTTGTGACTGTCCACAGCACTCCACCGGGGACCAGCCTGCTGGTAACAGCGTTTCTTCCTCAAAATTGAGCATTTTAAAATAAACTTGCTGCCCCAATAAACACCCCATTCGTAGTACCGAAATGGAAAAGGCTCCAGAGGTGGGATGGAGTTGAGAAACGTCCTGTGCTTCCTGGCACTTTCTGAATCAACAATTTCATATTTGCCTCAGGACAGTCGCGGCTATTTGCTGCCTTGTTTGCGAATGTGCCAGCCTGGAGCAGAAAAGAAAATTTTGGGAGGGGAGATAATGAAATACACAAGTCAACAACAGAAGTACTTGGCTGTGGGCTTGGCTGCCTGGAGATATCTCAAATCTCTTCTAACTCCGGTTTTGTGGTGGACTAGACTCAACCCAAAAGAGTCTCTTACTCGATCGCCAAGGGTCAGTGGAAGATGACAATAATCACGTTGCTCAACGTCAGAGAGGAAAGGGGCTCCAGAGCTCCCAGGAGAGCCAGCAGAACCTGCAAACCACCGTACGAGGGAATCCACTCCGGGGGCTGAGCCCTTGGCTGGAAAGGACGAAGGAACGGCATTCACCCTCCTGATGAAGTCTTGCCCATGGCAGTCTGAG
>NW_008825253.1:833285-889595 GCF_000699105.1 Pygoscelis adeliae
CAAGTTGGTTATTACTCACCGTTCAAAGGGAAGAGGGGAAAAGCTGTCCAGAGACATGCTGGACGATGCAGTGTTTGCAATGAGGTGACCAAAACCCAAATGAAAGTATAGCCAAATGCTCCTGTGGGGTTGTCCTGAATGTTTTGCCAGCAGCGGTTGGGCAGCCTATTTGAGAAAGGAGAGATTAGGACAATTCCCCTCATTAGTACCATGCTGGGTGCCAGGAGAAGAGGACCTGGGGCTCTGCAGGTTTGAGAACCCTCTTGCAGAGGGCACCATGATAACGTGAACCCCAGCCAGCCTCCAAGGACCTCCAGAGACCAAGGATCCCCATTCTGACTGGACCGGGGAAGAAGAAGGGTGATGGACACCCACCGTAGAAGAAGAGAAGGAACTGAAAGGGCAGGGAACCCAGCTGGAAGAGCTCTGGCCCAGTGGGAAGAGCAGGCAGATAGGGTGGCTCTCCTAAGAAGCACTGCTATATTTTAAGTCTGGCTGCAGGGGGATGAAGAGGCTGTAAGAGACTCCAGTTTGCTCCAAGCAAGGTCTGTACTACACGGTTGAGTGGGATAATACAAGAGGGGCACCGTGAGCAGGGTGGGAGGGGGCCGAGAGCAATGGGAAGCACAGGAGGTGGTCTGGCCCAAGCCAAGGGGAGCAGGAGGTAACCTGGTCCTGGGTATTGGGCCGGGGGGGTCAGGATGGGATTCACAGGTGAGCTGACCCGGCAGAGCGGGACAGGGGATCAGATCCAACTCCAGGAGAAGGAACCGAGGACCAAAAAAGCAGCGGGTTTCCCAAAGCCAGCTGGACGGAGATCAGAGACGAGGCAGGCCTCAATGGCAGTCCAGTTCCTCTGGTGCAAATCTCCCACCTCATGGATGCGATCCAGGTCCTGCAGAGCTAATGAAGCAATAACTTTTTCCAAAAACAAGAAACGTTGAGAACGCCGGTGTACAGGGCTGCTGGAGAGCGAGGTGAAGGCAACGGCTCGCAGAAAATGGCAGCTCCTCCCTAAGGTCTGCTCTGTCCAACAGCAATATCTGAATTTAATCTCTCACGGCTTCTCTGTAAAAAAATTACAATGTCAAAGTCCAAATATAAAAACCTGCCGAGCAGTCTGGGCGTAAAGACCCCCGAAATGCCCGTGCACCCAGCCTCCTGCCACAGCGACTCGGAGTCCCCGCAAGCAACAGGATTCTGCTCTTCGTTTCAAAAAGGTTTTCAACCTTTCCTTATCCTTCACTTATGCTGCATATCAGCCAACCCTCACCATAGGGTAGGATATCTGCTACTTAAATGGAAAACAATAACTGCTGAATAGGAGGAGGAACTATTGAAAAAAATTCAGATTAACCGATTAAAAAGTGTATGAATATAAATGAAGTTTCCACAGATGTTCATAAGAAGAAAAAAAATCATCACTTACAACTAAATTCTAAGTACATTATATTAACATACTATTAAATACCGCATCATTATTATTAAAGCAATGTGAATCTATTAGCTTACTATGTTTCTAAGGTATCATGAAGCGGTGGATAAAGGCAAGACTTGTACATCAGTGAAACTGCTCTTCTATACGGGACAGCTTCTGCTCCCCGCTCCCGTGGGAGCCCTTCTCCCGGCATCGTGGGAGCGAGCAACCCACCCACGTGCACCGGCACCCCAAGAAACCGAGCTGCGACCCAGCCCGAGACCCGGCATCAAACATTAGGCAAAGCGGGGAAAAGGGGAGTGCTGGGGCACAAAAGCCACAACAGATAGAGACTGCTGATGGGCGCTGGTCTAATGCTTCGATTTTAGGCTCTTCATGGTGAGACAAATCGGTTGCACGGTGTTTTGCAGTTAGGACTAACCATGAGGTCGTTCCCCGGCGCGATTACAACACGCGGCAGCGATCTGTGCGGTGAGGCTTTCCGAGTGCAGGCAGAGGAGGAAAAGCAGGGCGAGAAGCTGGAGCGAGGGAGGAGGAGAGGGGTGCGGGGGGCCCGGCGGGGTTTGGGGAGCCGTCGGGGCTGGGGGAGCCGGCGTTCCCGCAGAGGGCAGCATCGCCCCTGCGCAGCCGGGAGGGCAGCCCGCCAGGCTCCTCGCTCCGTGTTTCAGCAGCCCGAAACAATGCGTGAGGTGGGCAAGATTTGTCACGCTCCGGCAGCGATTCCGAATAAAGCAAACTAGAGGAAAACGTAGCCAAAAAGCCAAAAAACCCCCACCAGGATTGAAAAACCTCACACCACCACGCCCCCAAACATTGAGAAACAAGTTCAAGATTGCAAGCGCACCCCTTGGCATAAAATTCACGTAGAGTGAAATTGCGCAAACGAAGGAAGGGTACAGCTCTGCGTGGATGGCGCTGGCGTTAGGCGGGTTTCCGACGTTCGTGCTTCAAGGGGGGCTCAGCTGCACCTCCCGACAAGGAGGGAGACTCAAGCAGAGATACCCGGCATCTGAACATCCTCTGGGACTAGTTCCTTGCCACGGTCAGCAGAGCGGATGGTGCACAAAGCATGGGATCTACTGGCTCGCATTCGAATAAAAATATCAGACAACTTTTTTATGTGACATTATACCAAAATACATTTTTCTAATAACCCCGGTGTGAAATTGTTAACCGTAAATTTTAGACAGAAATCATCACAGTGGTGTTAACTCTAAATTCTAAAAATGACATCTTAATTTTTTAACTTTTTATAAAAAATCCTGCTGTGTCTTACTCAGGGAATTTTTCAGATTCGCTAGGAACCTGCAAAAAGAGAGAATTACACGTGGATCGTGCCTGTGAACAAAATACAGACCAGTGCCCAAGTAGCAATAATTCACTTACTGGCAAACTCCTAGTTGTCAGGGAAAGGGTTAATTCTGGCAACGCTGGAGCTTTATTGTGTGCACAGCCAGAATTAGCTTACACTACAAAATGAAACACTGTGAAACCTGTACTGCATTAAGGTTAGTGGAACTACATAATAATTTATGAACTGGACTATGGTTTACACCACAGACAAACAATCGCTAAGCAGGAGGTCTTAGGAAGCCGAAGGTTAAAGGTGATTGCATATTACCTGAACTTCCCTTCAATAACTCAACACATGACTATTAGCCTGGTTTATCTGGCTCTATTAAGAAGAGCCGATGAAAACTTTTAATCTGCTTCCAAATGGCTCCAGGCACTGGGTAGATATTAGCTTGTTTTGTTGGGAGCACTGAAATAAAACAAAAACCGGGGAGCTCAGTTCCCCAGCCCTCATTAGGACTTTAAGAGCCGTGCCCTCGTAGCAGACGCCTCGCTAAGGGCGATACAGCCCTGCCCGCAGCCCCTGCCTGCACCTCTGCCCCTGTGCAGGCAGCGCGTCGCTGAGCACACCCGGCAGGCACCGTCCGACGGACGTATCCTCGCTCCGGGTCAAACCGAGCAAAATCGGCATTTGGCACCAGGCAGCCTTTCTGCTCCGCGAACGTTTCACAGCTTTAATTGCACCGTCGGTTCGTTAGGCTTATAAATGTTATTTCGAGTGGTTTCCCTCCTTACGTTACCTGTCCTGCCACCGGACATCTCTGATCGCACATCGCACCCCAAGGAGCCCTGGGTAAGATGCTCCTGGAAGGAAACCTCAATCATAAATTACCACCAACTTACTACAAGTGACAAATTACCCTGTACCCGAAATGAGGACGACCAAGTCCTGCATGCTCTGCGATGCCCTTACCACCACCTGAATGCCAGCCCTGCTCCGAGTGCCACTTGCTCTAACGAACCCCAAGAGCTGCCTCTGCACCCCCCTCCTGCTCACAGAGCATCCCGTGCTGCGTAGGGGTCCCAGGGCTGCCCCTTGTCCCCCTTCTCTACCGCTCTCGGGACACGGGAAGCCAGCACCGAACACTGAGCAAATTCAACACGCTTCGCCCCAAAATAGCATGACTTTGGCTGACAATAAAGAATGACCTTATGGTCATGCCAACAGAGTTTCCTAAAATAATCCTTTCATGGGTTTTATGTGATAGCAGCTGTAAGCATTTCAAAGCACTAGCATTAACAGGGTGGGGTGTCCCCCGTCCCGTGTCCCCCCCCCCCCCCCCCCGGGCCCCCCCCCTCAGCTTGGCAATACAACAATTAAACAATAGGTTTAATTTCTTGAGTAAAAGCTGTATTACATGGCTACTGCTTTATTGTTTCCATATTTGTTTTACTATAGTGCCTATAGGGCTGAAACAAAGACAGGGCCCAGCCCCAAAGAGTCTACACTCTTAATTAGCCTTAATTAAGGTAGCAGCTCCCTACAGCTCCAGCCCCAATGACTGCCATTTCTCTTACAGGGACACATCCAAAAGGTAGCGGAGTCCCCAGAAGAGTCTCATCCACTTCTGCAGGCTGAGAGTCAGGGTCTGGAGATCTCCTGGATATTGCTGCTCCCGGGACACACCAGTGGCAGAAGCCCTGGGAGGGACCAGGCTTGGGAAGGACCCCGGTGCTGCAGATGGTCAGCATGCAGAGACCATGCCAGGGCAGCAGAGGCACGCTGGACCCCGCAGCCAGCACGTGCTTCCCGCAGCAGAGCCAATTGCAATTAATTCCCTGAGTCAAACATGCCGTGGCTCCAAAAGTGCCTCTGTACCAGCACCACTGTGCCCACCTGCGGCTTCTGCTGCTACGGGACGGCTGGGGAAAGGGAGATGATGTTGCACGTTTGCCGCAAAATCAAGTGGAGTGGGAAGACGCAGGCGCGCGTGTGTTAGGGGGAGCCTGTTTTGTTACCTCTGTGCAGCACAGCGAAGCCAAGTTTGCAGACCTGTGAGATGTTTCAGATGATCTTTACTGGAGGTAGGAGACAAAGAACTATCTGGAGAGTCTAATTGAGTGGCGAGCATCACCCCGGGGAGAAGGGAAAGGGATCTCACAAACTCATTGTAACTCAGGCTTCATGTGGCGACCCATCAACGCTACAGCCTTGTCTTACCCAAAAGCTGTCTACACTTCTCATTTCTTCAGAGGCCACAGCAATGCCTACCTCTCCTCCGGCAGTACAGCCATTTAATTCAGCACCTTTTAAAGAGCACTCATGTCATCTCTCCAACGTGCCCCATCTCCCTGCTCCGGGACATCACAGTGCATCACTTTTAAGCAAACAAGGATGGAATTAACCCAATGCATCACCATGCCCTGTAGCTCCAGCTGTGTGTGTGTGTGTGTGTGTGTGTATTAAAAGAAAATAAACAGAACTAAATTGGAAATCCTGGAAATGGATTATTTATTTATTTGCGCTGCAAGCAAAGTCAGAGGCATCTACTGCCTTAAAGCCTCTACAAACTGAAGCAACTGTTTAAGAAGAACAAATTTGGGATGTTTAAGTAACTTCTAACAGAAATAAACAGTGTGGGTCCAAAGCAGAGTGAAAATATTGAGCAATCACCAAAATCTGTCAAATCAAACTTAACAAATGAAATGCCTTCAAGATAGTGACTGCACATTCTCAGGGTTGCTTGGGCTACACTTCAGCCTGGCAGATTATTTACCTTTCCAGCCAAATCCATCATCCCCCTGACATTCCCAGCAAACACAAACAAGGAAACTTGGCTTTGTTGCCGAGTTTTAGGGAGAGCAATAACAAACCTGCCTCGCTTCAGAGGGGGACGGGGAGGTCTGCCCTTTACCTGCTCCGGTCTGGCACATGCAGCCCCCCTGCATGTGACACTTTCTAAACAGCTCCGGAAAACGGGAATCGAGACACAAGGACAAAATACTTTGTTAGCCTCCGGTCGCACCTGACATAACACAGCCTTTCCTTGTCCCCAGGACAGTAAATACCCTTTGATCACGGCAGTTACCCCACGGGGACAGACACCTGCCAGTGCCCGGGGTCTCGGCGCCCCAGCGAGCAGAGGGAGATGTGGGATGGGACCACCGGCAAATGCTCTGGGCTCTCCAATTCCCCGGAGGTTTTCTGGGACAGGATGGCACAGACAGGGCAGAAACAGCAGGAGAAGGAGTTATTTTCTTCATCCCCCTTTGCTTGGTGCGGCTGAGCACACCTCTCTGCCCCATCCCAGACAGAAGAGGTACGGCACTAACATTACCTTCCTGTACAAACTGCAGGACTCCAACTAAATTTGGATTAACCCATGCTACTAGGTAGCCCAAGTCAGGTAGTAACTTTATTTGCTTGGTTTCCAGGCAAGTAAGATGAGGACAGGGGGGGTCAGCTGTCTGCAGCCCCAGGGGACCTGCACCTCTGATGACCATGATGGTCCCAGGGATGTGCAGCTTCCATGGCTTGGGGGGTCCCTGGTCCTCTTCGTGCCCACCGCCGGCATCACCAGCCCCTCGGCACCGCCAAACCCCTCAGTGATCACCGAAGAGGTATTGGGGGATGACAGACAGGAAGGCAACGAGGGAAAGGGACAGAGCACCCCGTATTTCTAAGGGCGCATACCACAGAAGCTCTAAAATACACCCCTTGGTGCTTAAAACAGACGTAAGCCCAAAGGGCACGTGTATTTTTAATTTAATAACTAGCCTCACAGGTATAAACAAGGTGGAAAAGGCAAGGGAGGTCTTCAGCTGCTTTTCCTTACAAACAAGTCTGCAAGGCTCAAAACATCCCCCCGCCCTGTTGACAAAATATTATTTGTATTTATTTGCGTGTGTGTGGAAGAGCAGAAGGTTTGAGGGGAGCAGTGGGCAGAGCACCGTGCCCGAGAGCAGACTTTCCATCAGCCCCACGTGGGGTGACGGAGACTGTCCGTCGGGGAGAGGAATCTCCTGGCAGGACAAACGTCTGCAGCACAGACGTGCGCACTCTGCTGAGGCTGGCCCCAAGCACACACAGCTGAAGGAGGCCATCACCTTAAAGGAAAGTGAGAACAAGCTCTCGGCTTCCAAGGGAGAAATACCCAGCACCCTCCAGGGATTCTGCAAATTTGGGAGGGAGGTGCCCGAGCCCTAACAAAGATTAATTTCCCAGGACTTTTGGGCCACGCTCATTTGTTCCATGCGGAAAAATCAGTTAAAGCCACTTGAATGGTTCAGAAGCACTTGGGCTCTCTCCTGATGATGCAAAAAATCCAAGTTTCCTTTTCCTTTTAAGCAAGAGAACAGTCATGTTCCCTTGTCCTTCAGCTGTGTGTTTAACAACAAAAACGGGAAAACCTTCAGTGATGAAAATAACAAATTCCTATTCTAAACCACGGGACATCTAAGGTGTGAGGGACACGTGTGCACGGCCAGGCAGGCACACGCTCCTCTGCCTGCTCCCCAAAAGCAGCACTGAGCCCGGGGAGCACACTCCTGCCCCAGCCTCACGGACATCGAGGGTCTGACACCAAGTCCTGGTGCCTCCCTTGTACGTGTGGTCCTTCGCCTTGCGCTAAAATAATCAAGCGGTATTACTACAACACGTGCAGACTGCTGCCCGCCAGACTGATGCGTATATTCTTAATTTAGCCTGTCCGTCTGCCTCCGCTTGTCCACCTGCTCATCATTTACTCCACCAACCCTTTGCTCCCTACCTGAACAGCACTGGGCGCAACTGCATCCGAACCCCACGCCGGGGCTCCGCAGCGCTTCTCCGCGCTAGGAATCTCGAAAAACAATATCCTCCCGCTGCAGATCTGACACCCTTGCCCGCAAAGCTGTGGGACCACCTAGGGTCTGCTCCGGCTGCCATGCCGCTGAGCCGGGCACAGTGGAGGGTTTGCTGCGGCTTTTAGCTGCGGCCGAGAAAGAAACCCACACCGCATGCCCGAGGAGAGGAAGGAAAGAGAGAGACAAAGGAGGAAAGGCAAGTTACGGATTTCACACCTGGAATATGTTTAGGAAACGTAGCTAAAACAACTTTTGATCCCCGTTACTAAACGATACAGTAGTTTGAAAATCTTGCCTTTCTCGCTCCATGCTCTCCTCTCAGCAATTTTTCAAGGCAAAGCAGAGAAGAGCAGCACGAGCGTGGTCTGCGAGGGCTAGAGCAGCCGGGACGGATCCTGCCCAGGCGCTGGCGAAGAGGCAGCTCCAGCAAGGCCATCTCAGCCCTTCACTCCTGTCCACTCGGGAAAAGCCCCGGAGAGCTCGCTGGGAAAGTGGGGACGAGGCAGCTGCAGCGCAGGGAAAACCACATAGCAAGGAAAGAGGGCAGATGGCGAGAAATAAAAAGAGAACAAGGAAAGAGAGAGAAATAACACACACCTGCAAGTTCAGAACTGCTGCAAAGAAAGCCAACAGAGGAGGGGAAAAGTTAAGCATGGGGCTGTGAATTATTAATTACATTGAAAACAGAGGGACTTATAAATAAAAAGAATATGAGGAAATACACATATTACTATTTGGAAGTTTTTTTCTTAGCTTTACACGGATATAATTTAAAAATGCAAGGACAACAGAGTGGCAGAGCAAGCCAATACAGCAAGATGAGGGTGCAAGAGTTAAAGCATCAGAGAGCAGCAACTGAGCTCCGGGTGCCAGGCACAGGGACAAGGAGAAGATGGGGAAACGGGTGCCTGGTGACCAGAGGAGAAAGGATCCTATTTTCCTTCCAACGTGCCTAAAAATAGAAACCAAGCTGCAAGCGAAGGGCTGCAGAAAGCCATTCTCACACAACTCCGGCGAATTTAGTAGCATCGCTGCTAGTTTATACCGATGGAAGAAGAGGAACTGCCGGGAGAAACGGGAGCAAAAGCATGTGCTCAGTAGGAATAAAAGCACAGGGGGACGAGGGCGCAATCGAAGTAGCTCATGGTTTATCTACGAATCAACGCAATGGACATTCCCGTCCCTTCCGCAGACCCACGCGTGGTCTCGGCTCCTGCGTTTGCGGGCGAAGACACCGGGAGGAGGTCTGGGCTTCACGGGGGGAGCAGCCCACACTCCCAGAACACACAGGGTTGTGGAAAGCAGAATCCACTAAAGTAAAAAAATGGAACAAAGCCCTCTGCCCCCCCTGTAAACTTTACAGACAGACACAGGAACTGGAAGTTGACCAATTCGTGCTAGATTCTGGGGTTTTAAATCCTTTGGGACGTAAACCCAGCCCCACCTCTCTCTCTTTAAAGCCGTGTGTAATCTTTAAGCAGGTAAGAAAATAGAGCTCAGTTAGAGCTACTGTAACTCCACAATTGTTTAGACATAATTGTCTAAATAAAATAAAGGGCTTAATTAGCAGTATCATCAAAATGAAAGGCATATTTGAATAAACATGCTGCTGCTTCAGTCAAAAGCAATTAACATTTCACTTGATAAGAGCAATCCCGGCTGGATGCAGATGTTTTTAATAATGCAAATATTTTTCCTACTGATAATAATTAAAACCACTTTTCTTTTCTTTCTAAGAAATCGTGCAAAGACTGGTGCTGAGAACAATCAATATCTCACATTCGCCCCCAAGAACCGTATCAGCCCTGGTAAGAGGATTTTAGACAGTGAGTGAACTGTCCTCACATCCACTCCTATCCACGCTGAGGACTTAAAAGAAGTATTTTTGCGTCCCACTTTAGTGAAATAAACAAACTGGGCACCGCGAGACCACACACCGCAAAGCCGTGTCCCATTACATGTCCCTAAACTTTTTCAATGGCAGTGGAGATGGAGCCTGTGCATCCTAGTTTTGTTCATTAAGATCTTGAATTCTGGTTTTTTAACCTACTACATGTAAAGAACCAAAAGCAGCTCTTAGGTAAAATAAAAATAATAATAAAAGAAAAGCATATTCCAGCTCAGCTGTCCGCTGCACGTGGACTGCCCAGGGCTAGGATGGAGCTCTTTAGCGCAGACCGACATAGTAACAACATAAAAACAAAATAAATAAGAACCGAGACAGGCACCCTCTTAAATATCAACAAGCCCTCTACTGATACTATCTGCGTAAGTGAGAGAAGGAAGTTACAGATCACAAATCACATAGATGTATGGTGAAAATTAAACACATTTTCCCGAATCCAGGAACTGGAGCTGTGAGACTGCTCAATGTCAGATAAAACAGAAGAGTCAAATTAAGTAATTTCTCACCCGTTAATAGATTCAGCCATCAAAAACTTACAGGAGACAGACTACGCCGGTCTCCTTATTAAAGTCTGAGAGCCAAAAGCATGATTTCCTTATCCTACATGTTAATGAAAAATGAGTGGAATTCATGGGTACTTTTGAATTTAATTAAAGCTGGGTCTTGGAGCTCTTAATTTTGTTCTTCGCACAGTGGGCTGCTGTGCCATGGGAAGCGGGGGCCCGCTCCAAAGCCCGCTGCAGCCCGGGCGCTGCCCTGCCACCAGACCAGGCTCTGCTCTTAGGAGCTTCGTGTTTGGTCTCACAGCGAGGAGGTAACCACCTGGAAGGGAGACCAGCCGGCCACTGCTCACCCCACAACCTCCACGAGCCAGCAACAACCCCCCAGCATTCGTTCAAAACTGAAAAAAAACGATTACAAGTTCAAGACACAGAGGGGAAAGTGAAGGTATGGACAACGTGCATTTCACTGCCTGCATCACCCTCTCCCCAGCCCTCAGTGCAGGGACCTGGGAAGCCACCCGGTCCCATCTAGCTCAGCCTCACCCCTCCGCCAGAGGTACGTGCCCGTACGTGAGACCTCTCCTGTCTGCACTGTTTCTTTTTTGCTCTGGTTAATGAAACTTCAGCATCAAAACTGGAGCGATGCAGGCATCAAAATTAAAGTGTCCATCTGTCATCCCCACACTAATATTGTTTGCAGTCCAGCTCTTGGAATTTAACGTCTGCAGTAATGAATGAAACTGATGGGAAAGCGTTCAAGAATTCCCTAAACAGCGTGTTAATGAATCCTTCTCTACAGAAACGCATTAGAAAGGGTCACTCTGCAAACCAGGAACCATGCATTAAACAGCGTCACTATAGGCAAAAACAGAATCAAGTGGCATTTAGTTCTTGTCTGGCCTCCCACGTTTCACATCTGCCGGCGCTGACGCTGCTTGTGGGCTTTGTGACTAGGAGCAACCGCACAGAGAAACGCTGACCGAGGACGTCCCGGGCCCTGGCACCCCCCGGCCACCACGTCAGACCCTGCAGCTCCCCCCGGTGAAAAGCAACCGCACAGAGAAACGCTGACCGAGGACGTCCCGGGCCCTGGCCCCCCCCGGCCACCACGTCAGCCCCTGCAGATCCCCCCGGTGAAGCAGCACTTTCCCCTGCCCTGCAGACCAGAGGCATGGCTGCAGCCTTTATAGACACAAGCATCAAGTGAAACTTCCAGAAGGCAGCAGATAAAAGTAGTAGCCGACTCTCAGTGGTGCAAGGGAAAGGGTGACAAGGTAAATCACTGTAAAAATCCATCCCTTTTTGCAGCATTGGTTGGGACAGCTGGCAACGCCGCAGTGCACGAGTATATAAAGAGCAGAATGTGAAAGAGCACATTTCCCAATATAGTCATATGTTTACTACAAAGAAACAATTTGCTTCAATTCATAAATGGTGAAGATCTCTTTTGTGATTGTCTTTATATAGGGGATGAGGCCTGTGACCAATTATTTTATAGATGTTACAAAGGGATGAGTGACCTCCCTGCTCTTCAAAATTACAGACGCAATTGAACTTCATTACTTAAAGTTTGCAGAAATAAGGAAATGCATCTGTCCCTGGGACGTTACAACCAACAACTGCTACAGCCCTAACATTTTACCTGTTCTGCAGACACTGAATAGACCTTCAAAACACGTGGCTCATAATTTTTAACAGTGACGGTCTCTCTTGCTTCTGATAATACGTACGAATCTGAACTCCCGCTCTACCACCAGCACAGGAACTCTGCAGTGTTTCGCAGGGCAAACACTTCTCAAATGCTGTTGACATTCGATTTTATCAGCCCTATGTAATAAAAAAAAAAAAATCACCTGGCATGTGGTTGAATAGGTGCAGCCGAGCAGCCCAAACGGCATAACCTCAGTGCACATGCAGCGGGCCCGAAAAAAAGAAAAGGAAAGCAGCTACTCTCTGAAGTCAAATGGCAAAATGCCTGTTTTGTGTCGCATGCCAATGCAAAACACTTGCTGATTCCTCCAGCGGTTTATTATTAGTGATGAAGTCCCCCGAGGTCTCTCCAAACTCGTTTTCCTGCTACCAGGCTCAGTCCAGTAGAAAACAATAGAGATTTTGCAGCTCAGATGACATGCTAAGATGAATAACAGGAAGGTGAATAAGAACGGTGCTCACAACAGGCTCTGAAAAACAATTCCAATTACACAATCCCCTCTTCGAAAAGTTGTCTTTTCGCCTGATGTGAAGCGACTGTGGAAAACTCTTGTGACCGTGAACAAACACAACTGCTGACCAGGCTGCGGGCAGGCTGGAAACCCGGAGCCGCCTGGCAATAAGCTGCCGGGCTGTCCGCCCGCTGTGCTCGCGTTCAGCTTTGCTAGGAAGGAAAGGTCACCACCGCACCAACATGTACAGAGGTCTTTGATGTACAGCTACCTGTGCTTACTCGTCCCGTTCCCCCTCTCTACAGGGCACCTCTGTGCTGTCACGAGTTTGTATTGCAAACAGAGGTGGGTCGCCCAGAACAAGCTGAGGCTGGCGCAGGGAGCAAACTGAAGAACACTGCACTTAAACCAGTGACTTTCAGCTAAAAATATTTCATTTAGAAGATGGTAAATAAACCACACAAGATCACTCCTGAGGAACGGACCTTCAGAGGGTCCAACCCGGAGCTCCCTGGTGCTGCACGTCTCCCACTCCTGTTCCCTGGCCGTCCATCTCGCCCCTTGCGCGTAAGGGAGAACAGGGCTCCCAAAGCCAATTCCCCACCGCTTCTGGAACGGACCTCAGGAGCACTGCAGCCATGGAGCAACCTGGTGTGTTGGTAGCATCAGATAAAACACGGGGCAGTTGAAACACCATTTCACATCAAGGATGCTCCTTTGATGCCATGACAGACTACTGTGAACGATTCTCTCCTAACCTGTACTCCAAACCCTTGCTCAATATCCCCCAAGGAAAATTTGAGGAGACAGTACTGCCACGCCTCATTACCAAACATTAACATCTCTGCTGGGGATAGAACAAGCATGAGCCCAAAATTACCAACAGTACCTCCAGACACCAAACTTTTCACTCTGGAAGGAGAAAATATAAAGGTAACCAGACAGGTATCAAAAAGCATTTCAGGCCATTTAGTAGCCCAAAATCTTTCATTGAGAAGTATGACTACCTTGTTTGCTTTTGGAAAAAGGGTTGTGCCATGCTGAAGAAACCGTCAATGTGGGTTGCTTGAATGTTACAAAGCTTTCATTTGAGGTCTGGCTTTTATTTAAACTGCAAAGCTCAGGGGATTCTCCAGGACCACAGAAAATTATTTTGAGAAAGTACATTGAAGTCATGCTGCTGAAAAAGCAGGGAACCGTACTTCGGGCCAGAGCCCAGACTTTCAAACAGAGAGCGCAGACAAGAGCTGAACTGTAATCCAGCAGCGCTTTGTCAGTGTTGGCCAGCGACTTCACCTGGCCTCTTCGAGGTGTTTGCTCCAGTTTAATGGGTAACTTGCATGGCACTGACATCGTTCGCTCTTTTAACAGGGCTCTTTCCAAAGCAATTACTCATTTATAAGGGCTATAACATTTTATACCCTGTGTTTTGGTGTGGTACCCAGCAGAGCCCACTCCTGGCAGGGTGCCTGCTTGCGTTCGGCAGGAAGACTCTGGGGATAGGGTCCGAGGGGGCTCCAGCGAGGGTCTGCTGACATCCCCGCAGATCTTCTCTCTGCTGAGCGCCAGGGTAACTCCCATTGCTGCTTAACTTTTAGTTCTCCCACTGCATGTTTTCAAAATGGGATAAGACTTACATTTTCTTTTACTGTGGGCTATCGCACGCCTATTCATACAATTAGGTGCTTAACGAATTCTTTCCGATGAGAGGCATGGGTCTGCGCCGCTCAACAACAGACTGTGCTGAAAGTTACAGAGGAAAACAGGCTAGTATGGCAAAAATCCAAGTATGAAGCATTTCACCTGAAATAAGAATATAAATGGAAGCAATCTATACCTGATGACATTGGGTTTCAGCCATATCTATTAATACTAATGGGAACTGCACAATCTAACATTGTTAGGGGCAGATTAAGGAAGGACTCGCATAGTTGTAACACAAAAATTATCTTCTGAGATGGGTTTGATGAAGTTCCGAACAGACTGACTGCTCTCTGCATTTGCTGTCCTGCAGACATCCCAAAATGTGTGCGTTCCCACCGCGTGAGCCATGTCCCACCTTCCCTGCCTGCAGTTACTGCAGGGCTCAGCCGAGGACAGCGGTTTGAGAGCGCTTCATCCATACAGAGCAATAGGCTATGGCATATATAAACCCACTTATTTAATACACTCTGCATGGGCTTTGCCACTTGTTGGAAGTCAAAGGAAAGAATATAAGGGTAAAAATATATAAATCATCCTGCAACTTAATTTAATTCTGGTTGTGACTAGGGCGGTTCACGTCAGTTTATGAATTCCTCCTACTTTGGTCGATCCATCTGCACGCGCTGCTCCGGCTGCTAATCAGGTCAGCGCTCCCTCCTCTCTCTTCCCCTCTGCCCAAAATTGCATTTAAAACACAAATAATAATAATAAAACATAATAAAAATGTCACTAGACAAAGCAAATAAACCATAACTACAAAACTGCTCGCTGATATTTTGTACAAACTCCTATAAAATTAACTTTTACAGCTTTTACTGGCAACTTCAACCTTGGTCGAAATTATTCTCTGATTAGTGTGCCCATATATCTCAGGGCAGCCAGTGACCCTCATCCAATTACGTTAAGAAACAGTTTGCACACATCCAGGCCTCACAATTAAAACCGGGATAACATACGCCCCACTCCCAGGGCAGAAATGTCTCCCCTATGATTTCTGATGTATGATTTGGAACGTGGTAGAAAAGATTTGCTCTTTTAATCCACCCACTAAAATCAATCATGCACAAACTTTAACAGTCAGGGAGGGTGTCGTGAGGGGTTTTTTTGTTGTTTTTTTTTTTAACACACAAAAAAAAACAAATAAAAAAAAAAAACCCTCAGCATGCACATTGCTGGCTTTAATTTCCTTGAGTAAACAGCGTGTCGCAGCCATGTTGTTGAGGGCTGGGGAAGAGGACGCATACCTGAAATTTAGGCTCATTACTGCTCTATGAAATATGTCTCCAATGTCAGGCCTGGCTCGGCTGGCTGTTGGATTTAAACATGAATTACTCCAGTTACTCTATCAAAAGTGTCAGTACACAAGCGGCTGTGGAGTTTAATTAGCCTGGCCTGCTTGCAACAACATTGCATTGAACAGTAAAATAAGATTATACTCATGCTGAGCAGATTTAGCTTAAACAGCCCCCAAAGTATTAAAAGGGTAGTAGGGTGAGGGCTGATTGTAAGTTTACA
This sequence comes from Pygoscelis adeliae, assembly GCF_000699105.1. Taxonomy (NCBI): domain Eukaryota; kingdom Metazoa; phylum Chordata; class Aves; order Sphenisciformes; family Spheniscidae; genus Pygoscelis; species Pygoscelis adeliae. The sequence continues at coordinate 848,652 of NW_008825253.1, forward strand.
ACTGGAACGGATTATAGTCGGGTTCCCAGCCTGCACTGGTAGGTTGGCTGCGGAGGAACAGGTTTTCACTGGATTTACCCCTCCTTAAGGTTACCTACATTAACACAGCAGTGGCTGGAGGAGCTCCTGCTGCTGCAGAGCACGTTTCTGATAGCAGATACCCGTCGGAAAGAGGGTGCCCGCTCCCAGAGGACGGTCAGCTATCGGGAATGCTCTGCTCAACGCCTTCCCTTAGCGGGAACGGAGACAACCCGGGCCAGTGCGGCTGTGCCTGCAGAACAGTGTCCCCATATTTATTATATTGGTCTAGTTCTTGTCTTTGAGCGATCAGTGACAGCTTGGTGGAACAGCTGGTGGATTAGTTTCCCCGACACACTTCCCATCCTGATTTATTTCAGGGCTGATGGACACATTCCTCATCCGCCAGCAGCTCCGCTCCTCAGCTGCGGATCCCCACGCAAAAGGGGGTGTCGGGTGGGGAAGCTCCTGCACGCGCTGCGAGGGCAGAACCCAGTCCTGTATGATCAGGAAGCACAAATTAAGCGTCAAATCTAGAAGGGCTTTGAATCTGTTGATGATTAATTATTTTAAATTATAATCGTAAAATATAAATTGTAATATAAATTATATAAAATATAATTATATAAAACACAATTGTATTTTCAAGGTTAACAGCTATTGCCTGTAGACTTGAATTTGCTGTGCAGGAGTCACTGGAAAAAATTGAAGAGACTGAATAGAAAAAAGGCAGAAAGCCCCAACACTAGAGAAATCCAGACTTGCTCCTGCCAGTACTATCGAAAACCATAGCTCAGTCAACAGACAAAGAGCAAAAGTGTCGGTCATCGCGAAAAAAGGATGGAGCTGGCTACAAAAAGCAAATCTAAAGAGAAACCAGCGAGCCCCGAATTAAGAGGCACAGCAGAGGAGGACAAGCAGCACATCACTTAAAACGTGACAGCCGCAGCGGTCAAACCAACGGCGAGGTGTGAGAGGAGCAGCATCGGACTCTGGAAAAGGATCAGCTGCATCTACCAGCCCCCGGAGGTCTGGAAATCCACGGCATCAGCTCAGATGTTAAAAATCAAACAACCGAGGTAACACTACTACTACTGTGGATTTTAGAGGCATTAAGGGAAACGTGAGGGAGCCAAAGAGGAAGCGATGCTGAAAAGAGATGTTAGGAAATCCTCCCATCCAAAGAATTTGAAAGGACAGGCAGGGAAAGGGGAAGAGAAGTGTGAAAATAAGAGAGGGAGGAAAAGGCCCCGTGATGCCCTCAGGTATTTCATGTGCAGATCCTGCCCGGGCAGCCTTTGGCCATGATGCACAAAGGGGTCCTTCTTCAGAGGAGAGAGAAAGCCATGCAGAACATTCACCATAGATAATTAATTTAGGACCCTCAATTACAAGTAGGATCTTGTGACACTGCTTTATTTGTAGCCTTTTTTTTTTTTTTTTTAATAAACAAAAAGCAGATAAGAAGCGTGACACCTTTAATGGCTTTACAATGGCTTTCCTGCCAGCGCCGCATGCCTCGGGGACCTGCCAGAGAGTGTCCCATGCGGAAAGCCGTGTCCCTGCCTTTGAAAATCCCCCTATCCACCGCTCGCCCCTAATCGAATCATCACTGTACCACCTCGCTACCCAAGAACATCCTCTAGAAAAGCACCAGAAATGGAATTAACTTCAAATATCAGAAGGCGGACAATCTCCTATTTCATTTTAAAATGGGACTTGCTGTCTTAGTCTTTGCATTCGGGCAGGAGATGCCCAGCGTAACGGGACAAAAACCAAGAGGAATAAACAATGCTGTGGTTTTTTTAAAACTGCAAAGGGAAAACGCTTTGTTTACACGCCGCAATACGGACAGATTTACACGCTAACAGCCACATTAAAATAATACAGCTCTGGCACAAACTCACAAAAAGCGACACCATTCAGAGTTGCCTGCAAATGTGTCAATGGGGAGTTGGGGACCTTCACGTGAGAGCCAAACTCACCGAAGGCAAATGCTACAAAATCTTGATAACCTTTGGGGTGAAGCCCTTTGGGGCAAACCCGAACTGCTCCCCCCTCCTCCCCCTGCAAATCAGAAGAAACCCTGCCGTTCTCGCAGACACCCGCGCCCATAAAAGCAGCCCCTCCGCATGTGCAGTTAACCACATGTCTACGGGGAATAATGTGATCATTCTTCCACCCACCTCAACCCTCCTACGAGATGGCCCAGGGCACTACCCTTCCACAGAAAGTGCACAATTTTAGTTTAAAGGAACAAAGGACATTCTTTGAGCGAGCAGACTGGAAATAAGCATTTAAAGCCAAGAGTTTTACCCCACAGCATTAATATCAAGGGGGTAACTCCATGGAGCAGCATGTCACGATCAACCATATTCACTAATACAGAGCATGTTCATGGTTTGACAGTCGTCAGACCAGAGCCTGTCTCCAACAAACTAACTTTTCTAGTTTGGGAGCTACACCAGGCACCTCGGGGAAGGCAAACCCATCGTCTGTCCCCAGCTCCGTGCTGTGATCTGACAGTCAAGGGAAGAGGGGACTGTTTGCCTTCACCTAACTGTGCCTGAGTCCCTGCAGAGATACTCCTCCTCTCAGACACAGAGGACAGCAATACAAGCTAATTTTGCAGTATGCACATAAACCTGTTTGAGGAGATTTCCACCTCATCTCACACTCAATCCAGAAACCCATGCCAAGCAGAAGACAAACATGAAGCCTCCAAAGAAACTTAGAACAAAAGTACCTAGCTTTCCACAAGCCCTTGGTTTAGCACAACAAAACAAGCCAATGCAGGCCTTACTTTCTCCAAAATGAAGGGTTTGGGATGCTCCAGTACTATAGATGGCACTAGTACTAGGAAGCACTCCATGGCACTCCTAGAGACAGCCTAAGCCAGTGGCTCTGCAACGTATGAAGCAGCCCAATCTCTGGACTCAGGACACGGTCTGATCCAGGAGGTAGCTCCTGGGTGCATCTGCTGCATGCTTCAACAGTATTAGCTTCCTTCCCAGTTTTCTCTCCTGGGATGCAGATCCGCTGTGTGCAGCAAACAGTGCCAAAAGCCATGGGAGCTGTGCCATCAGGAGCTGAAGCTCCGAAGCCTCGTTTCCTACAGATCTGCCTCTGTACATCCTCATCTTCCACCACATTCCATTTCAGTATTCTTGACACACCACATTTCCCATGACATCAATGCCATGGTACCTCAGGGTTCCCCAGGCTTCAGCCATGTCCACAACACCCTCTAAACCCTCTTCCCCTTCCACCTGTGTGCCAGGTTTTCCTTCTCCAGCAACACCGATCGTATTTTGTTTCAATCATACATTAAATGATCCTGAGCTCGTGGATGCCTTTATGCACAAACATCCGTAAAACTCCTACCTTGAACTGTCAAAACTCTCCCACATGGAAGTATTTATTACACCTGAGCCCCACAGACATTAATGCATTTCCTATCATCAGTAAAGTTGGAGGACCGCATCCGCACTGCAGAGCAGATTAGATGCTCATCTAATAACCACCAGACTAAGCGCTGCATTGGTGGCTCTAAATTACTTTCTTTCAATAAAGATAAGTCTTGGATCCTTACTGAATAAACAGATACCTCTGCAGGCCTAACCCAGCATTTTGAAAGATTAGTGACTCATGACATCTTGGTTGAGCCTGGCTTTCTGACCAAAGGCTGCTTTAAATGAAAAATTAAAAAGGAGGAATCTTTCCTGCCACACAACTAAACGTAAAGCACATTCTTGAGCAAACTTCAAAAGTTTTAACCATCCAATAAACTTGGGCAGCTTGGGTACAGAGTAACTTAAATTTGGCAAAATGTAAGCTGTGCTTGGAACCCCAAATCCATGCTGTACAGCCAAAGGAATGCTGGGCCTCAGAGAGATGGTTCACTCTTCAGAAGAAGATAAAGTATTAAATTTCTGCTAAATCTCAAGCAATTAAATTAAATTCAAACTTTGAGGGAAGGGAATGAAAAGGCCGATGCATAATTGTTTCGTAAAATTTGTGTTTAATTTACTTGAGACGGGCCATTTTATAGTTTATCAAAAACAGCTGGTGTCATAGACATACATTCATGGTCCCCTAACATGGATACAATTTATCCCATGAAATCTGTAAACGAAACAAGACAAAGCTCTCAATATCCTTTATAATAAATTCTTTCAACAGGTAGAACCAAATCCTGAAGCAAGCTTTCTTAATAGACTACAATAAAAAACCAGTAATCCAAGAGTTGGGCTCTCTCAGAAGCCATAAAACCATTAAAAATGTACAATGCTAAACAGCGAGTTAATTACTACCCACTGACATCTGACTGAGTTCCCCTGGACACACCGATGGCCAGCACATTGCATGCTCAGAACCAAGATGAACATATGCATGCTGCAAGGAATTCTTCCCAAGATGCTTTTACAAGAGTGTGTTTTGGCTGAAAATCAAATATTCCCCTGGCACCTGGCTGTCACCTTTCTGGCAGGCACTCATACAGCATACATCAGACACATATCATCTCTTGGTTCCACAACGAAACCCATCTCATGTTTCTGATGGTGCTTATTCTTTCCTAAGCCATTTTATGAACTGCAGAACAGAAGTTCAAGGTCTGGCGTTACCTCGGGCAGGCTGGGCTCGAATCTACCGGCTGGCAAAGGGGGGGATCATCTTCAAGAAACAGGGGCTTAGAAAGCGGCAACTAGATACATGGACAACTCCTCTTGGAGCCATGGGCGAAGGAAGGCCGGTGGAAGTTCCCCTTAAGAACAAGCATGTCAAGTCCGATGCTCTACTGAAATCCAAAGCTGGCAATTATTTTTGAGCTCTGTGTACCCAGCTGGCTTCAGACAGACAGAGTCTTTCTTTCCCTGCCTCCCCAACTGACTACACAGGCTACGACACCCTGGATGGCTTCTGGTCTTTGGTCATCTTGTGGATGACCTTCTAGAATAACTCCCTGGATCTGGGCCTCTGAGTCCAGGCAGACCCCCCTCAAAATCCGTGAAAAATCCATGTTTGCACAGGTACAGAGTAGGGGCATAGGCCTGGGATTGCCTAAGAGGAGCAGGAGGAGATCTAAGAAGTCAACTCTCATTGCACGGTACCAGGTGCTGGAATCTCCACACCTTCAGCAGTGCATGCCCAGGACTGCTCTAGCTATTCTTCGGGGTCAAAGGCAGCGGTTATGTTAACACCAGGAGAAACACACTTCAAGTCATCATTTCAACCACTGTTCCAAGGTAAAAATTGCTGCCTAGCTTTTTTGTGGCCTTCAATCCTATACTCCAGCAGCAGTGTCTGATGGCAGAGGAGAGATTACACAAATTTACAGCTGCTTTACCTCTAAATACAGCTTCTGGAGGAAAAGACTGGGGGAGTAACTGGGCCATTCATCCCAGAGGGACCCTAAACCAGCTCTGGTGCACACAAATGCAATACCCATAAAACCAGCATGTTGTGGAGCCTCCTTAAACCAAACATGAAAACACCTATTAAGGGTCCATGGGGGTTCATTTTTCCCAGTGTGAAAAGTCCTGCAAGACAGGTCAAGGCTTGCTACTGTGCAGAGGTTTGCACGCACCAGAGCCACGTGAACACCAGGCCACGGAGCACATCTCCAACGGGCTCTAAAAAGGAGGTGGACTAGAAGTCTGCATGAAAAGACATCACAGTTATGGCTATATAGTGCTTTTATGTCATGCACTTCTGCGAATGTCAAAGCACGCCCTACGCAGGGCTCCCCTGCCACCGAGATGCAAGGATGGGCTCCATCAGCCTGCAGCCATTGGAGAGGACGTGACCGAAAATGCAGCAAAAGGTGCAGTACGCCGGGGACCAACTTAGGGGAAGGCAAAACCTAATGTTCCCCATGAAGATCTGGTTAAATGACTGATGCTAACCAAAAAATGAAGTTATTACACCCAGTTTTGGCCATCATCTTTAGCCACGGCATTAGACCAGCACCTCAGCAGCACTAAAAAAGCCCAAACCTGGTACAAAGATGCAAGTTAAGCTCAGCATCGAGAGACTCCACGGAGCCAGAGGTGGAGGAGTCCGTCCAGCCTTCGGAGGAGGGCAGAACTGTTCGCAGGCACCGATACAGCCTAAGGGCAGCAACGACTCGCCTGACCCAGCTGCCCCCTCTCAGTGAGCGAGGACCCCAGGATCCAGCCTCCCCAAACCACAAAGGGCTCCTACAGCGTCCCTATAGAAAACAACAACGCAGCCAACACCCTGCGCTTTAACCATCTAATGTATTTCTACATTTCCAGTATTTAAGGGGTTGTTTGTGTCCTATTTTATTGCAATGTTCTCATTGCTCATCAACCCCCTAAATGTGAAATACACCCACAAAATCCCATCTTGCATCCTCACTGTCTGCAGCATCACCTCCCAACTTATAACCGTGCATGCTGTAACAGACAGTCCTTTGTTCTTCCACGGAGGAGAGCGTGTAACCTATCCTAACCTAAAGGGAACTATTTCTGTAGTGTATAGTGTAAATTGAACTAAAGTGCCAGAGAAACAGTAAGAAATTCCTGAGTGCTCTCCTAAAAACCCCCAGCCAAAACGGCTCCCGTATAGGTGACATATAAGATTTCGTAGAAGAGGAAACATTAGAAATCTAGGAGAAGTCAGTAACATCTTAACTAGCAAATTAAACCCATACCACGCTTGATGTAGAGGCAACCCTGCTAAAAGCCCGTATTATTGCCCAAAGAAAGCACTCTCAGAGGGAGATAGGCTGAAAGGTCTCAAGCCTGGCACGAGCTCCTCTGAGATTTGCTGGAGGCAAATCGCATAGAATGAAACCTGGGCTCATCCTCGTCAGACAAAATAGGAGACGGTGCCGAGCAAGGAGTAAAGTAAATACCCGCTCCTGCGCTTCAGCTTCTCCCTCGTGCCCTTCGAGCCTTGCAGGGTCCCACTCCTGCCTCCTGACCCTCGTGCTGGGTTACCTGTCACTTATTCTAGCTAGGAAGAAGAGCAAGACCCAATAATTCATATGGGGTACAGCTACGAAGACACTAAACAGGACAAAGCCATGGATAAAATCCTCAAAAGCTGCTCAACTGCCACCTTTAGAAGATCTTTAACTTCAGAAGTAAAAAAAAAAAGCAACAAAGCCACCCCCCCGCCCCGTACTGATCTTTTACAGTCCTTCTGACAGCACCTTTTCCTTCTACCTACAGCTGTCCCACAAACAAGGAAACACGTCAACTACAAATCTCAGAAGTACTTTCTAGTTGAGAATGTTTTGCATTTAATTACGTAACGCAGCACACATGGCTTTCACTGCCGCGCAGCATCGCACTCCATCATCCCGGGGAACTCCCCTCCACCCGCGCCCATCAGCTTGATAAACTCATTACAGTAACGAGGAAAGTAATGGGTTTGATGTTAATCATACTGCTGAGACTTACAGGAGTAATAAAACAATAGAAAGCAAATCCCCAATATTTAAGCAGCTAACCGGCCATGTTTGTTAACTACTGCTGGCCTTTACATCCCCCCAAGGTAATCAGCTAACGCTCGTCTGCTGGTAGCACGGTCGGGTCACGTGTGTTGCTGCTGCATATTTGGCACGGATAACTGCAAAAGGGAGTTATAAAAAGCACTGTTAGATCCTGCTCGCGGTTAGGAAAATGTACAGCAGGAGCAACTTGATGAAAATTGCACACAAACATACACAGAGGAATACATATTTTTGCGAAGCAAAATGCATTAATGGAGAAAAACTGCTTTTTAAAGACATATTTCTGGTTACATTTCTTACAAAACTTCTAAAGGAAATTCTCAATGACGACAAATTCACAGACCGTGGTGAAATTCAGACCAGTGGCTTAAAGAATTAAAGCATTGCCCTTTTAAAACTTTGTGTGTGCAGGTTTCTGGGAAACAAAGGGATCAACCTGCTGGAAATGCTCAGCACCTCTTACAAGCAGCATCCCAGCAGGATTTGGCCAAGAAACAGTGAGTTCCCCAGCCCCTCACAACTGCCTCCCGCCCTGTAAGGCCACTGCGTGGGGACCACTGGCAGAAGGAAAACACGTTTAGCGGAAGAATGTCCCTTTAGGAGCCCCGGGAGCAAACCGGGGCACCCTGACATGGAGAGGGGTCAGCTGCCTCCCCTTGGAGGGTTTCAGGTGTTGATCCTCCCCCTGGCACCCTCAGTCTCTCTGACAATCTCTGTAGGACCATCCTAAGCATCCTCTGGTAGAATCAAGGTTGGCTCAAGAACTGCTGGAAGAAGTAGTTTCCCTAATGACAGCACCCAAACCCAAGGTCAGCGTACAAGACCAGGGTGCAGGAATTCAGAGAGGTACCCTCGTGTGAACTTTAATCTCAGCAAGTTACAAAAGCAAGTTGCTCTCTCTATAATAAAACCAAAGTTCAATTAGGAAAGTCAGGTTTGACCGGCTTTGAGAAAACTGCCCTTTGGTAACTACATGCTACATTATCCTTTCACTTCTTTTGGCAGAGAAAAGAGGTTACTGCAGTTTTCTTTGGCTCCTGCTCTCGCCTGTCAATCTCTTGTGCACTCAGATAGTTCAGGTTCAATGTTCAAAAGGAGGAACAGGCTGTGAAACATCCATCAGCTCTGTTTACCAACAGAACGGGTGAACAAGGGCATAGGGAGACGGCACTCTGAGCCGGCAACTAATGGTTAGAGATCTCAGGATCTGACCACGCTATCTGCTCACGGGGCTCTTCCTGCAGTTGCTGGAAATACCCTTTGAGGTGATTTGCAGCAACTTAAAGTGTGGCAGCAATACTAAAAAATCATTAATGAACGACATAATGAGTCAAGAAACATTCCCAGCCTGTTCTTGCTCACCTTGGGTTTCAACATCTGTGCCGGTGTTCCTAGTCATTTGGCTTAGAGTACAGCAGGGCAGCGCTTCACATCATCTGCCAAACTTGGTATTGAGAGGCTGCTAAAATCGCAATTAACTCCTTGAATTAGAATATTTCACTTATTTGCCTCGGGGCCAAGGGTAACACATTCAAGCAGATTTCCATTGTGGGCTGCTTGCAAACTGTTAATTGCAACTATTGCCTTAAGGACTTACCGATCGGAGCTCATTTCATACAGAGTGTGGGCCACCTCCTGCGTGGGATACTATTTCTACTCCTTCGACAGATGACAGGAAATCTTGTCAAACGAGATGAAGACTGTTGCAAGGCCCTTGAGCTACCAACAAACCTACATGTTCTTTGTGGCAAGCAATGCAGTTAGACTAGTGGGTATTAAAGCCAACTCACATTTTACATTTCAATAAATGCTCTTTAATAGTATTATTTGCAGAGCAGAATTTGCTTAGGTCCAGCAGTTGCTGGTAATGTCTCCCCACACACTCCTCTGCGTGAGCGGGGATGGCCTGACACCCAGAAGTTAAGCAAGCGGTAACAGAATCATAGGACCATAGAATAGTTTGGGTTGTAAAGGACTTTTAAAAGTCATCTAGTCCAACCCCCCTGCCGTAGGCAGGGACATCTTCAACTAGATCAGGTTGCTCAGAGCCCCGTCCAACCTGACCTTGAATGTTTCCAGGGATGGGGTATCCACCACCTCTCTGGGCAACCTGTGCCAGTGCTTCACCACCCTCAGCGTAAAAAAATCGTAAAAACAGTATTTCTTCCTTATATCTATACTCCTAAGGGGAAACGTGGGTGAAAAAGGGTTGCTGGTCCCAACTCACCAAGGCAGCCAACAGCTTGGAGTGCCGAGCCTGGGGGAAGAGGGGAACCAGCAGCAGGACTCCAGATATTAGCAGGTTCCTTGAGGAAGGCGAGTTCATTGAACGTGGCTCTAAGAGGAGAAAAAACCCTTCTCCCTGCTTGTCCCACAGGGCTTTTGTTCAGTGCCCTCAGCAGCTGACGGGAAACCCTAGCACACAGCCCAGGCACAGCTCCACTAAACTTCACTCACCGTCCACGGCTGCAGGGGAAAGGTGGGCATTCATTCACCTCGGGCTGGGATTATTAAACCGATGTATTGATTGCAGGGACTGACAAGCTTGTGTTACATTCAAATGGATCCAACATGACAGTTAGAAATTCAATATTGTCTCAGTTTAATTGGACAGGATCCAGTTCAACTCTGTCAAATGTCTTGATTAATGCGAAAGCAATAAAACCCCTTTTAGCCATCGAGACGGCCAGGCTGAAAGGGAAGAGGAAGAATATGATCCTTGGAAAATATAGATAAGTGAATTCATGAATACGAGTACGATACATGCCATTTTTAATACAAATATTTCCATAATGCTTGCAAGGGCAACAATTCACAATCCCTACTGTTCCGTGTAAATTGGTCAAGAGGTAAAAGCTTCCAGTGAGCACCTTGCGCAGTCAAAAGGTTTTCCCCTGGAATGTAGTATGACAGCACGGTTATGAAAAAGTTTCATTTCTTTGTCTCGAGTTATTTCGAGACAGACTAGAAAACTTGGTTACAAAATTGCTTCGATGAAGTGGAAGAAATGGGTCTGAACTGCAGATGGGAACACTCCTAGCTCTGGGAAGAGAAACCAGTGTCCCACATCTGGCTCCACACGGGAATTTCATAGCTTAAACCAAATTTAAAAAATTGCAACAGTTGTCTTGTTTTTAACTGGCGGGAAAAAGCTCTGTACTGCTTTTATCTAAATTTTATCACAGAAGTGGCTATTTTTTGTTGCAGCACAAATGGCATTGTACAAGAGATGATGGGATGATTCTATACGTAAAAGAAAAGGGCAGCAACTTCAAATGCTTGAAAACATTGATCCTGCCACAATGTTAATGGAATAAGACAAAAAACAGTGGTTTTATTGATCTGTCGAGTTTTTAGGGTTGAAAGAGCTAATCCACATTGAGTTACCCTCCCAGCTTTTATGTATAATACATACCAAAAAAGATAAGCAAATTATATTACATTATATATAATTACAGAAGCTCCTAATTACATAGCACAATTTCGAGGCAGTCTAGCAAATGCCGTGCTTTCCAGAACGGCAATTCCTGAAGTGAATAGTAAATCAGCTTTTGCTTGCCACTGATTTGAAACTTTAACCTATAAATTAAATTAATAAGAGACAAAGGCTTCTTTTGTGCATTTGCAAGCCTGTAGGATTTTACAAATAATAGGACTGGAAAGTGATTTATATTCCAAGATTAAAGGTCAGTTTGGCGCACACGACTTTGGAGCAAAACACCACAGCAGAGACTTACTATTAACTCATTCATGCACCATCCTAACGCTGTATTTGTCTTTTTACGGAGTTACGAGGCTTGCTGTGAGCACTGTAGTAGTTGCAAGAGAGAAAGAAAAACCTTATTGGAGAAATATGTGGAATTCTTCCAGATCTACGGTAGGAAGGGAAATGTGTATGGGAATTGTATTGGGCCATCAGCTCCCTGATTACTTAAATGACGTTACCTGCAATTCAAATCAAGTATATGTTCAACACGGAAAGTTTGAAAACACAGAGAATTGCACGGAAACAGCATAAATTAAATGTAAATAGAAGATATGCAAATAATTCAAACTTTTACCAGCGAATGGAAGGGCTCTACTACTTATGAAATTCTGCCGCTGGCTGGTCCTTCTCCTGGACAGACCAACATTTCCGTGGAAATAAAACTTCAAGCTGAACTTAAAATTTTTGGTGCCTGCAATAATTAATACAGTGTTAAACTGAGAAGTGGAATAGCTTCTTATGGTTATTCCTGTAAGAAAATCCTGGCAAGAGACCAGCGGAGAAGAGATGCACAAACGCACCCACCACTGGGGACGCAGCTTCTTCAGTAGAACTTTTTTGTCTCTGCTATTTTGTAGGCAACGAATTCAGTATTTTACTTATTAAATTAAGACAGACTTCTCTATTGTGTGAAAATTCATTAAACAATTTAACACATTTAATAGTCAAAGAGATGAAACAGTTGCACTTTTTCATAATCTGATAAAAATGTAATCCAAAGAAGAAAGCACCAGCTTGTTATCCAACACCCTATTTGTTTAAACTATATCTGCAATTAAAAGCATGTAGTTATTTTGCTTTCCATGGAAAAGCAGATGGCAAGGATGTAGGCTGTTTTTTGGATAATTTAATTGTACGTTGGAGCTCTGCATGCACCATTTTGCAGCTGATACTACGTGAAATCGCAGTGTTCAAGTTTCAGTTTCGCTTAGACTTCTGGACTGTTGAGAGCAAACACTACGGAAAAAGAGCAGCACTAAATTTTGCAGACACCAACAGTTTGCATCATCCCAAAGGTCTCCGAAGCAAGGGACCTGGAATGATGGTTAATCCCCTACAAACACTGGGGAAGGTAGGAATGGATGAGAAGACCAACTCTCCCTGGACTGCAGCTGGCATGTTGCTATGCAGGAGACCAGAAAAGGCAGTATTTAATGTCCATGCATGCCACGAAGGATGATAAAAAATTAGTATACTTATTGCCATGGAGTCTAGTTTTGACCATTCGGAGTACGTAGGGGTGGGTACACCTGTGTGAGGGCTCTGGGCAAGGTCTGAGCAAGTCCCAAGCTGGGTGTCGAGGCTGCCCCATCACAGCAGAGGGTCCCAGGCCAGGCAGCCAGTCCTGCCTGGTAGACGTGGTTGTGGAGCCTGGAGGACCAAGATGCCGTAGCAGAAATAGAGGAGCTGCTGACACCGTTATCGGGGAGGCCAACTGAGCAATTCTTGTCCATAAAGCAAGAGAGATAACAGACATGTTACTTGGAAAGACTGGAAAGCTCTTAAATTTTCTTCTACCATTTTCCCCTCTCGTTTCTGTCTTCCAGAGAGCACTGAAATTTGTCATCTTTCTTCTCTTTGCAGATTTCTTAAAACACACCATTAACTAGCTCATAAATCCACAATTTAAATAATTATCGGAGCATTGCCTCTGTTATCTTCAAAGCTGACAAATCCCCTGGGTCCTGAACGTTTCATGAGCAGTAGATTATTCCCCACAGCCCCTGGTAGGCAGAGGGAAGTGATGGGCTCCACCGTTCCTGTCTGCTGGAGAAGCTGGCCAGCAGGATAAAAGCCACGTATGGGGTCAGAGCATGGAGAGCTGATTAAGTGGCTGCGAAGTGGGCTGTAAGGATTAATCTGATTAGGATTGAAAAAGACCAAATGGGTGGAGGGGGGAGGAAGAGAAAAGAGGAGAATCTTTAAGGTAAGTGATGAGGGTCCTGGGTGGTCTGTAAACGAGTTTGAAACAGTGGGAGAGTGTAACGAAGAGATGAAATCCAATAGTTGTACAGGAAGCTTTCACCAGGCTTAAAACAAATCCTTAAGAAAAACAGAAAAGAATCCAGGAAGAGGAATTGTATTACTGCTGAAAACGTTATTGGCATATTCCCAATGCATTTATAGCGTGTGACTGACAGTTCTGCTGCTGATCCCGGCAGTGGGGAGGGATAATGTCTTCCTACGCTTCAAAAACCTCAAAAGGCTCACAACAGAAAGTTCCCTGGGGGGCATTTCCACTAAACTTTTGCTAGTTTATCTTATTTTTGTCTTAATATTGCTGGAAATCAGGGGAAAGCTGGGGCAACTGGTGGGAAGCGGCGGGTGACCCAAGTGGCAGGTGCCACTAACCTGCCTGGCTTATACCAAAGTGAGAATCACAGAGGTTGCTCACTTTATTTTTGATTGTTTTAATACAATTACTTTTGGTGAAGAAACACACAGAGAAAAGCAGTTCTTGAACTGCACCGAAGAGATAAATAAAACCCTGCAGCAAAACCGGCGCTCTGCCACCCATGGTAGCTGGTGTCTGGGGGGGATCACTTACTGCGTGCTTATCCCATCCCTCCAATTCCTGCCATTAGTTTCCTTTTAAAGCTATTCTGAAAGTTTCTCTCTCAGCACCTGCTTACGTCCAATTTACTTCAGTAGTATGTGGTTTCCTGAGCCTGGGCCAAAGATGCTGGGTCTGTTTTATGATGCCGATTTGCAGCTCTACCTTTTATTTCGATAGTTCCCTGACCAGACACTCCTCCCCCTTCTCCTAAATTCACTGCCAGGATCCTGGTCCTGATGAAGACGATAGCTGAACTGATGCTGACTTTGAGGTGGTTGGGAATCCACTTACCATTCGTCTGTCATGTTTGCTGTTCAGGGTAATACAAGCCAGACCCCTGGACCAAACACTTGCTGACAGTAAACCTACACTCTCACGAGTGCACGACTCTGCAAAGCAGCTTCCCTGCCTGCTCGGCTTGGAATAAAATATCACCTACCATGTCCCTGCAAGTAGAAATCTGCTTTTGTTCTGCTAAAGGTCCAATGTTATTAATCGCCCTAGTTCTTCTGGAGCATCCTTTGACTGCAGAAGACCTGTATTCCTTTTCGCTTTTTAAAAAACAGCATGACTGGGCATAAATGACAATATTTATCATTACGTCTTCTAAAATTGCAGCTCCACAAGGACGGTTACACTTCTGAAAATGTACTGCTTCGCGGCTTTCGAGAGCTCAGACCTCATTTTCAGAAGCGCTGATCGTCTGCAGCAGAACCCGCTGCCAGCGCCCAAACTCTGGAAAACTGGGCCTCCTTCCGAGAAGTGCTCAGCTGGAAGTTATATAGTCACTGAATCTCTGCTTCTGCCAGTAAACCCGACCTGTACAAACCTAGCAATACCCGTCTTCCCAAGCTGAGCACAAATTCCGCCTTTAAAAGCATTTGTTCCCTCTCTTTTTAAGCGATGTGCACATTTAACTATTGTTAGAACAACAGAGCCCAGCCCAAAGTTGGGAATAACAAACATTTCTAGCAAATTGCATTCAAAGATGTCTTGCATCCAACACAGAGCACCTGGCATTCATCTGAAAACCCGTCTCAGATAGAGACCTTCTTGCAGCAGCCTGATACAAAATCCAGATACAGCATAACAAGCTTTTGATGTCATGTTGACATTTATCTGCCAATATTATTGCTTCATGCACTTACCTTATGATGGATCTTGTTACTTAATTGATCACAGGCAAGGTCAGGAATTGGCCCTTCTTCCAGTGCTAGCACTGACATCATGCAAGTCACCAAAAACCAGAAGAAAGCACCTAATCCTCAGCTTCAAATCCACACTAAGCAGCCCTTCGATACGTGTGAATGAGGACAACTGGTTTTTCAATTATGCCTCCGAAAAGGTCGTTTTTCAAAACTTATGACCAAATGGCAAAAAAAAAAAAAAAAAAAAAAAAAAAAGCGGAACACAAGCATGCTCTTCCTTTTGGTATCAGTCGCCTTAACTTAAAGAACAGTTTGCTTTTAAAACAGGAGATGAAAACAAACTGCATTTATAATTCACCATGGGCAGAACCGCGTTTCCTCTGCCTTGCTCTCTTTATGAAGGATTCATCAACAGCAGCTTTGGCTTCTATAGGGCAAGTTGTCCAGTGAAGGCAGAGATGGATCACAACTCACTTCACTCGTATTTTTATAACAACACAGCTTTCAGAGTACAAATTTTACTGTCTCAAGTAACGACAGGCTGTGAGCAACTCCAGAAACCCACAGCATGTCTACCAAATCCCATGGTCACTTCTTAAAGCCCTCCCAGATGCTGAGGGCAGGCAGTCGCCCTGGGCTCACAGCCACATGTCCAGCAGTGTTGAGCTCACCCCAGGCCCTGCCAAGCACGGACTGCTAGACTTCCACACCCTTTTCAAACGCTTTCGGAAAAATCTGTACGATTTCCCCACGTCAAGGCTGCATCTTGTCCCTCCTCCAAGCCTCAACCAATTCTGCAGCAAACCTCATCTGATAACACACGCGCCGGGACTCGGAAGCAGCCCTGACCTCGGTAACTCAACTGCTGCGAGCCGGTACCTCCTGTCCCAAGGGGAACCAGCAAAATCCATCCGCAAAACCGTGCAAGTTCACGCCCTGCACGAAGGAAGGAGCAGAGGTGCAAGTTATTCTGCATGCACTGAAACAAAATCAGACCCTTTCACACCAGCAAGGGGGAAAGGTGCCTACCAACTGGCTCAGCCACGCCGTGCCAGAAACACCGAGGTGGGCTCTTTGGTTTCCCTTTGGTGGCTGTTGGAAGGGGAAGATCTGTGCTTCCCCCAGAAGACATCAGTTTTGGAAAGCCCACCTGTCAAACCTGAGCTCCCACAGCCAGGCCAGACCTGGGAGTTCCACAGTGAAGCCACAGCTTGGGAATACATTTTGTTGGCCTTAATAATTCATTATTGTGACCATCGGTCCTGCCAGGATTCACCTTTATTGTCTTCAGAATAGAGACAATTCTGTAAAGGGCCAATGATTGTAAACTTAGGATGCTACATAAATATTTTATAATGTTCTTAAAAAGATGATCTCCAAAATGCTTTGCATGGTCACTCCTTTTAAATATTCTTGTTTTCTTTTTAATTCAGCACAGTTTCCCTTATATTAATTTGTAACTTTAAAACATACATTTTGAGCGCGAGATCTGCGTACCTGCTTCCCTGTTAGGAACATTTTTGTTTCCAGCAATGCAAACTGTTGGAATAAAGGCCATCCTGAGGCATCGGCATCGTGAAAGCAGATCGTTTTCTGATTTATCAAAATGAATTGCTAGATATTATTTAATTTTTGTTTCATAATAGGTTGGGAAAAGCTAGATGAAAAGTCTAACAAGGTCTAATACAGTGAAGAAAAGGGAGAAAAGAAATCAAGAGGCAGTTCAAGAGCAGTTAGAGCTTCCTTCTCATCCTTATCAGCACAGCTATCAGTCAGCAAGCCCGTAATTAGGTACAAAAGACATTGTGCTCTGGAGAGCTTCTCCAGGAACTGGAGAGCTGCTGTACGCCAGAAGCTGGAGCACTGATTGACAGCCTCTATTTAAGAAAAACAGTTACAGAATAATTAGTGACAATTTGTACAAATCAGAAGAAGTGACCTCTGTGGCTGCGCAGCCTCTTACGTAAAGAACAAAGCTTTTCTCAGCAGCACTGACAAATTCAGAACTAAAATGGGACTCAGTTATTAAGTAGAGGCTGGTTCAGCAAAGTCCTTCAAACTTCCCTGCTTTGTGGCAACCGACCCATCCCGAGCACCTACAGATAACTCCACAGCAGGGAAGCAAATCCTGGGTCTTACTTCCAACGCTGACAAAGATTTTGTTGCTTCGGGAGTGGATTTTTGTTTTCCTTTCCCTTTATCCCTCTGCCTCATCTTTGTCTCAGCAGTAAGTTTGCCTTCCCAGCCTGGCTTTCTGCAGCAAAGGATGCCAATCATTGAGAAACTCTTAGACAAAAGGCATTCCCTTCAAAACACCACTTAAAAAAAATTATCTTAAAATTAAAAATATAAAATACGAGTTGTTCCAGTAGCGAGCGGAAGGGCCACAGCTTCCTCGCCTGGTGCAGGCCCCGGCTCCCACCTCTGCTGAGCTTCACCCAGCACCGTCCCAGCCGAGGACAGGCCACCGGGACACGAGGGGCCCCCTGGATGTGTTTAACAGCTCCCGCGCAGTTTCAGAGCAAAGCTGGCAGAGGAGGAGGACGCCCAGCGGGGCTCCTCTCCGCGCGCTCGCCTGCCCGAGCAGCTGCTTCGGCAGCTGTTCCTACCAGTTGGTGGCTGAATTTTACAAGGTATCTGTCCGTAATTAAAAAGCAACAATACTTTGGCAGCCATTATAAAAATGCATCACTGGATTGCATCCCACGGGGAGTACTTCTGCACTGGAATGTGGGGAGATGCAATGGATATGACCATATAGGACTTCCCCGTTTCTAAGCCCCTAAGATTATCCACGTAACTACTCTGCCAAGACCACCACCAGCATCCAAAAACACGAGCTCCGTTTGGACTGGTTGCAGGTCAGAAATGCTCATCTCCTGCCCGTGCCACTCAAACCTGGCCTGTGCCAGGACATATGGTTGCAAGGTGCTCTGCAGTGTAAGCGCAAGGGTTTGGAGAGCTGCAGGTTTGGTGGGGAGCTTTTAAAATATGGGTCTTGCACAAGAGGATTTGCTCCATTTGGAGCATGTTAAGACATTGTGCTTGTGCCAGCTAAGCAGCACACCCAGAATCAGCAAAGCCTGGGCCAGATAAAGCTTGGCACAGGAGGGAATGGGAAGAGGCCCCTGGGGAGCAGGTTGGTGCTCCCCGATCCCGTGCCTGGCTTGCAGTCTTGGTACCTACTAACAGCAGTTAGAAAGCTGCTCCAGCCCATGCCCGGGCAATGTCCTGCAAGCTGTACAAGCTCCAGAAATGGCCTCAAGTGGCACAAAACCTTCCGTAGCAGACTTTTTCCCTGGTCCATATGGGAGCCTGGCTACGGGAGGGAGCTGTTGCACTCTGCAGGGGGGGAAGGATGCCCTCTGGAGCAGGCAGGGGCAGGCAGGGGCAGGGGAACACGCTCAGCCACGTCTCTCCGCTCACACAAGCAGGGAACCGAGGCTGCTCTGTCTCGCCCAACGAGCAGGATGCTGCCGAATGCCGTGGGATCCGTGCCATGTGCTCCAGTGGAAGCAGAAATCTAGCTCCAGTCTGCAAACCGCTGCACGCATATTTGTAAACCATTGTGTACACAGTAGATAAATGCTTAATAATCATGATGACAAACAGACCTAAAACCCAGAAGCAGCTTCCCTCCGCATTAACTGCATCAGGAACAGGTTTCACTGAGCAAAAGCCTCCCTTTTACTGGGACTTCTTACAGCGAAAAAAGCCATCTAACCACAGCCAGCAGTGAAACGACGGCAAACCCAATAAATGATAAATAAAGCCCATGGCGTGTCAGACCCCAGGACTTCACCTGCCAGTTACCACCCAGGCATGTCCATTTTCACATGCTAATGTGGTCACCGCTGCACGTGAAGCTCCGGGGCACAACGGGCATCAGGAGCCCTGACCTGTGCACACACCAGGGTGCAAACGTACGCACCTACCTTGGAGCCTCTGGCCACGTTAGCAAAGAAACTAATGCAGAAGGAGGTTAAATTCCCTGTTCGCGGTGTCTTGCCAAGCTAGGATTAGAGTTTGGGACTCCTGGCACCCAGAGCCACGATTAATCTGCTGAGTGTTTCTACCCCCACCCCTCACCCCAGCCTCCAGACAGTTTCCATGTGCCAGGCTGTGTATGGTGGTGTAGCAAAGTCTTCTCATCTCCATCAGTGTCTGCCTTTCTCTTCCACACTTACTGGAGCCCATCTACTCCTCAGGGATCAGAGGAGCGTTAGGCTGGTAGGAAAATACCTTTCCTATGTAAACCATGCGTTCTGCCATTTCCCTCTCCAAATTACACAGCGTCACAGATCGTAAGCCCTCTAAACAGAGAGTCTTCAGTTGAGGAACAGATCTCTATAAAGGCTGGGATTAAGGCCCTGCACATTAGAAAGGAAAGAGGGAGAAAAAATATGCTCCGTTTAATTACCCAAGCCATAACAACATTTTACTATTTTATAGACGATTCCTGACAAAAGTGGAAATGTTATTTTCCACGAGCATAGCTGCTGGTTCTACTACAAATAAATAGTCCAGGGTGCGCTCACCACGCGAGAGATGGAGGCCATGTGTTTTCATTAATTCTCTTGGCAGAGAAGCCCATGTAGATTTTGGACTGCAGTTCAGGACTGGAACAGGAGAGCTGGGGTGGCCAACATACATCACAGCAGACTACATTTGGCCCAGGTCCACTTACGAGCTGGTCCAATACCCAGTTTTATCATCCTAATTACGAGCAGATTCCCAGCTCCCTCCCTCCCTCGCAGAGGTATCTTCAGCTTCACCCTTTTCTTCCTCCCTCTGGCTGGTTGAAATCAGCAGGTGAATTGCAGTCCTTTGTCTGTTATCGCTAGTAGACAAAGTTTGGCCTCTTTCATTTTCTTTTTATTGCAGCTTCTTTGCTGCGGATTAAAATAATTGATATTGATAATGTGATCTGCCCCCTGCCCCTGTTCCCAATTACTTGCACAGGCTGGGGATCCTGCGTTATGGATATGACAGGAATGGTCTTAATTAGCCTTCTGGGCTACAGAACTGATTCTGGTTTTGATTTGAAATATTTGGGATTACGCAGGCCGACTGTTGTGGGCTGGGGTCATCAGTGGAGCCGGCCGGGGGATTCTGGGGGGCTCGCTTTGAGTTGGCTTTTCTCTGACTGCTGCCAGGTACCTGGCAGCACACGGAGCAGAGCCCTCGTGCTGCCAGGCAAAAATTAAGGACAATTTACCGCAGCCGCTTTTGTGTTCGGGATTAAGAACAACAGCACTGAAGGGTCTTTGCATCCAAAGTTTTACTCGGAATGAAGCAGGACACTGATGGTCCGACAAGAGCCAAACAAGCAGCAGCCTTTGTAAAAGGCCACCCTAAAAAAAGGGTGGTGAAACACCCACCCTTGCATTCAGTGGGTGAAACCCCATTAAAAGTAAATGATAATAACAAAAAAAGGAGCATTAAAGCTGAAAAGGCAGATACAGCTTTCTGGACCTGCAAAATTCCATTTCAAAACATGCAACCAGTTAACTCAGTCACAGGAGTGAAAAATAAAGGTGTCAGTGCCTGGGAAACTGATAGACTTTTTCCCTATTTTGGGGAGAAGAATCTCAATCTGTAACAGGACTGGTAACATAGCCCCTGGCACTCACGTGCAATTATCTTCACACAAGGGTGGAAAGACAGAGCTCCTGTACGAGCGTCCCCGTTTCCACTGCTCAGCGTGCCTACCCCGTAAAAAGTAATTCATAGGCAACACCTTGCAACACGTTCTGCAGGTCAGAGAAGTCAGGCTCTGCCAGCTTTAATTGGAAGGGGGAAATGGTTTCCAGACGTGATGAAGGTCCGCTGAGAATGTCACCCCAAAGGTCCATCTCCAGGGACTGACAGCTCAGGCCTCCCGGCTGAAAATAACTGTGTGGTTGAGGCACGAACAGGTACCCAGGTCTTACCAACACGGGACAAGTGCAGCACCAGGCTGAGACTTTGCAGCCTCGTGCTAACAGATGCGGCGCGCTCACCCGCTCGTTGGATGGACGTGGATTATAGATCAGAGGCGTTACAACGTAGTGTGCCATTTCCAGGGGCTGCAATGTTAATCTGGAGGAGGCAACACTGCTTCAGTACTGTTTCCTTCGTTAAACCAGGGCTACTCGCCCAGTGCAGTGTTGCTGTACGCAGCAATTTCTTTCTTTTTTAACACTGTTTATACAAAACGCAAATGCAAAAATATAGGTAGAATGAGAGGGGAAGCTGAGCTCCCTTTCTCTGTAATCAAAGAGGAGACAACACTCAGAGCCAGAACACAAACCACAGTTTATAATCAGAACGCGATGTAATCACTGAAACAGATGTCGAAAAGATAAAACCGTGTAATTCTGAATTGCCAACGATTAGTGCTCTGCATCTTGGAGAGCACCGAGATGCTCTATTTCTGTCTACATATGTCCGCATTTTGGAAGCATAAGCAGAAAGCATTCAGCACAATGCTATGGAAAACTCCTTTCTGTTCCTCTCCTGTAGCACTATTACACAGGGAGTTCTCAGCGAGGCTCAGGTTTGCTCCTGAATCAGTCCATGATGGTGAGGGGAGGGAAGGAGAGAAATTGGGCTTTTAGGACTGTGGTTGGGAAAAATAGCATCACCAAGCTAGCACATGGACACTGACTGCGTTGCCAGAGATGGAAGGCTGTGATAAAGAAAGAAAATATGGAGAGCTGCCTGGCAGAAGAGAAAAGGTTAGAGAAAATTTTTCTACCAAAGTAAAGCAGACAAGAGAAATTAGTTTTAATGTGCAGATTGCTCACCTCGTAGTGATAATCCATGCAAGTTAACTCTCTCCAGCAGCGATCTCCTCGAATTTTAATCAGCCCCTGGGGGGAAAAAAAAAAGACAAAAAAATACCGTTACAAACATTTTATTTTACTTGATCTTGTATGTCAAGGTATTATCTCAAGATGCCAAATACTCTGGTTAAACTATAGGGAGAGCCTGTAACAGCAGGGAAGCGCAGAGGCTGGAACGACCCCCCCGGAGACCCACCACATCTGCACCCCAGGCCCAGTCGTTGTCCCCAAGGGAACATAACGCAACGAGGGCTCCAACATGACTCCTTCCACTGCCTGTTTACTGAAAATTGGACACAAAATCCTTGTGGAATATGCCACGTCACTTAAAGGGTGCTGGAAGACGCCTTACCCACACCTGAGCTTTCGCAGAGCAGCTATGAGCAGCCCGGGGCTCCCAGCATCGGCTTCCAGCATTGCTGGGTACGAGGCAGGGAGGCACAGAGCAGCAAGAAGCAACAGGAAAAACCAGGCTCTGCCACCGGGACATCTCTGTATAGCAGACTGAAAAGTTACCTGCAGACCTAAACACAGCTGTGTTCACAATTTTAAAATCCAGACTCAATTGTCTCCCTCTCGCAAAGCTGCCTCTGCTGCCTATAGAAAAGGAAACAGTGACACAGGCTGGGATGGGGACCCGCAGCCTCACCAGCCCTGAGCTGGACACAGAGATGCAATCGAAGTAATTAGAGAAACAAAAGAGGAGAAGGGGAAGGAAGCTGACAGATCTAAACACAGATGAATGCGCTAATGACAGGTCTGCTCCACCTTAGGTTAGAGGTTGGCAATGAAATAAGCAGGTATCAGAGGTTGCTGTGCACTGATATTTCAGGGCAACGAGAGGGTGAAATTTCCAAATCAGTGGGTCCATTCCAGGGCTGGCAGTAATATTGGGATTAAATTTCTTTGCCTCAGTGATGAAGAGTAGAAAGGAATCAGTCGTCCACAGCAGGAAAGACACCTGGCCAGGGATGAGCCTGCTAGCAGGAAGCCTTGCAATCAAGCCGTGCCAGCCTGGAGGTATGCGGGTTCAGCCTGACGGCTTTGATGTATGGCGAAAGGTCCCTGATTAGGATCACAACATCCCAAATTGAGGAAAGCTTCACTAGTCAAAAGGTTGAACCAGCTCTATCATCTGCATACAATTAGGGGGTATTTGCCTACCTCTGACATTGCCCCTAATTATAATGTTCCTGCCTTCCTTAGTAGAAAAATACAGGGAGTTTCTGTAAGGACCCATTGCCGGCTACACCAGGAGCATCCTCAAGCTTCTTTACATTTGCAGTAGGGAAGGTTTTCAAGAAGAGACCAGTGACCTTTCAGTGCTAAAATCTGAGAGCTCAACGGAGGAGGAGATTCCAGCACTATGGCACATCCTGGCCTATTGGTTTCATCCAAATTGCTAAAAAAATCTTCACTTGCAGCATTAAACAAAGTTTAGCAGGTTTGGGGCTCAAGAAAAATTCCTAATTCCAGTTAAAGACCCCCCAAAACTGTCCAGATCTCGTAAGTAAATATCCAGAAATATCCAGTTCCCAAGGCTGTGTATGGGCTGTACGACATCTGAGAGTCCAGGGCTGTTGAGCGTGGAGAAGAGACAACAGAGCAGAGTCTAGTAACTCCTGACTGATACAGAAGGGGTCAACTGGGAACGATTGTTGACCATTTCTCCTGATACAAGACGTAAAGGCAATGTGATGGAAGGATCGAGTAGCTGGTTTAGAAACAAACAAAAGATGTACTTTTCCAAACAGCAAATCATTTACTTTGTGGGAGCCAAAAGTACAAATGTGTTCAAAAAGTATTAGACACATTCCCAGAGGACAGGCTCGGGGTAACTTCTGAACACGACCTCTCCCCGGAAAGTCCCCTAACCACTTGACTGCCAGGAGCTTCAAGGAGCTGCCCCAGAAGATCACTTGATGTTTTATATTCCTCCCCAAGCATCTGTTAATGGCTGCTGTTGGAGACAATATAAGTTGTTAGTTGGACCTTGGACTTAACCCAACATAGACTTTCTTAAGCAAAGAAAGATCCACAAAAATAGTTACAAGCTTATTTGGCAGGTAACTTAATAGGAAAGAGGCACCTTTCCTGGTCTGAGCCTTGTACCAGACGATGTTTAGACATGTATGTCTTTGTGAATAGGGGTGACCCCAGTAGCCTTCAATAGGGCTATTTATGGCCTTAAATTATACCTGTTGTCAGGCACGTTGCTGAGTTCAAGCAGATTTCACCCATCTGCCGTTCCAAATTATTTTTCCTTTTTTTCCCCTAGTCATAAAAAAATGAAATATTTTTCACGCCAAGGCTAACTGAAGAGGACAGTAAACAGAAACTACTACACATTTTCAAAATCCATGAATCCAGACAATTTACATCCTGTAATTTTTAGCCAAGAATGAACCAGGAGAACCTGGAGGAGTTAAGGCACTAAAAGCCCAAAATCCTTACGGCACATCTCATGGAGCGGGATGAAAGCCAGTCGTCGTGTGCCCCCCCCAGCAGGGCCGTTTGTACACAATACCATCCTGTGGCCAACCAAGAAAACGCCAGCTAGATAGCACGCTCCCTACGAGCTCTCAGCATCAACTATCGGCCGCAGGAAAAGCATCACCCCACAGAGGCAAATGCTGGAGACGCAACAGAGCAAATCGACACCATCATAACCAGCGAGGATGAACAAGGAGATACAGCAAAGGGCAATCGTTACTTTACAGAAGTGATTGATAAGGAAGATAGCAATAAGGCAAAGGTTTCTGTGGTGTCTGACGTGGCTCTGCACAACACAGGAACGAGGAAGGGTACCAAAGCAGTGTGATGCACGCTCCCTCCCCGGAGGGCGGGCAGCCTGGGGCATGCTGCTACCCTGCATATCTCTGCTGGCCTTCAGACCTGTAAAACTCCTTGCGAGCTACACTGAAGCCTGAGCACTGGCCCTCCCAGAAGCCTCCGGAAGAAAGAGTCACCTTCAAACCCTGCGCATGCTGTCGTCTTATGCAAGTTGCAATGGGAATGGCTGGGGGTGGCTCCACGCACGGCTGAGATGGTTCCATGCCAGGAGCTCAGACATAGAAATACCCTGGCCCGGGCGGTCTGCACCTCAGAATCATCGTGAAAGGGACACCCCTCACCAGCACCACCACCAAAAAACCCCAAGCAGAGCTAGTCCGTAAAGACACAGATAGAAGCACCACGGCATACAAGACTCGCGGGATGGGAAAGCAGGGCGGTGGGTGCCGGTGGCTGCTCTGCGGTTTTACTCTCTAATGAGTTACTCAGCAGATCCCGTCACTCCCTCCTCCATCACTCTGCGAGGGCTGGAGCAGGGGAGGCAGGGACAAGACAGACTCACTGTCAACAGTCAAGGCTTCATCTCCCCCCCCGAATCATCCGCAGCTCGCTCTGCCCCTCAAACCTTTTCTAAAATTACAGGATACGGTGATAGCATCTCACAGGATGTGCCGCAGCCGGCAGCCCTGTCAGTGGCAGGACAGACGATAAGAAAGGCTCTGTGCAAGAATGCTGGAATATTAAAAAAGGACAGCTATCTTGATGACCTGCCCTCCTACCTTGCCCAAGCTGTTACCAAGCTCTATTATTCAGCAGGGATAATTAAAACAAGTATGTGACAGAAAAGCACCATACTGAAAATCAAAATCTTTCCTGCAATGAGTCACTAAGAGAGTTAATCACATTTTGTTTACTATAAAGCTTTCAAACAGGAAAGTCACTTAGAGCTCTTAATATCAAATCTGTTTTTCAGCATAGAAGACTCCCACTCTCATAATTAGGGGGCGTTTCAAGTCATCTTTACCCTGCTGCTGTCTTCAAGTCCACTTCCACTCCCACACTGGCATGTGAGTTTTCCAGTTTTCATATGAAGTTGTACCAAGAAACAAGAGCATGTAATGCACGAAAATCTACGTGCTCCGTAGCTTCATCTCTGCTGAGGAGGACCACGAAAGGAGAACGAGCCATGGTGGCTCGCTAAATAATCCTGCTGTGAAGAGCTGTGGATCCCTGGGTATGGCCACACCCAGGAGGAGCTCTGGCATACCCTACTGCTCCATGCTCGGACAGACTCTGTTTTTACACACTCTCCCCTAATTATTTGGCTTCTGCTGACATTTTTGGAAGTCAGCTCCTGCTCTTTTGAAGATGCAAACTTAGTTTGAGAAAAGGTATCTGGGTCCAAGTGAGCAGAGGAGGAGGAAGGGAGCAAACGGGGATCCCCACATCTGCTGGAGTTTGACATTCACTGGATTTCTTTCAGTCTGCTAACAATTCCCAATCCATTTTCAAGATTTCTCTCTGTGTATTGAGCTGGCCTGGACTCCACAGCTGCAGCAGATTACGCTGCCATACCACAGATCAAAGCACGGGGAAAAATCCCCACCCCCTGCTCGCAGAGAAGCAGAGGCTAGTGCATCTCTGGTGCACCCCAACTGTCCTCTCTTTGGATGTGGAGAGGACCTGTGAGGGACCAGAAGGAGAAGGAGCCAGAGGGTGTGCACATAGGAAAACCCCACAAGACTCCAGCAGACCTGGAAGACCCTCCCCTCATTTGGACATAAGCTACAAACATCTTGCAAGGAGTATTTTGGGGGCAAATATTAAGCAGAGTTTAAGAGGTGAACAATATGGACAAATTAAGTGGAAGATGAGGAAAGGAAAGAAATCATTTAGCAGCACTTTGGAGAGCAGGGCTCACAACCCCAAAAATCACATTTCTAACTGCTTCCTTCCTGCCGCGCGTGGCAGTCAGGTCTCATACCTCCAGCCGCCTCCCGGCAGATTTGCTTGAGCAGAAGGAAAGGAGAGAAAGGAAAGAGCCCGTCTTTAGGCTCTAGTGCAGCAAGGCAGACAGTTTTAAGTATATGATTGAAACCGAGCTCCACAGATCAGCCTTAGGTGGGACCAATTTAAGAACAAACCTGATGTTTTGCTGCGGTAAGGCTGTGCTGGAGGCAATGCCTGACCGTCAGGAAGACCAGGATGCACATGTTTTAACAAAGGACTTTTCCGTTACTTTTGGGGAGGCGTTTTCTGAGAGTAGGATCTGCCTGACACCTTCAAAGTCCAAGAACATATAAAGGCATTTAGACTGTACAGTAGCTTCCGGGCAGCTGCTACCACAAGCCCGCTGTACCAGCCTCCAGCTCAGTCGCGCTCTCTCTCCCACATGTTTAAGTTTCTAGCTTTTGTAAAGAATAAGTTCAAGGCTCAGGAAGCAAATGAAAAAAAGCAACACTTGCAGAGCCCTCTTCATATTTTCCAGTGTTTGGTGTCCTCCATGCCAAGCCTGGTCCCCTTCCATCCCTCCCAACTTTAGTTTCTCCCTGTGATGTTCAAGCATCTTCAGGTACCACGTGTTTTTTGATACAACATCAAAATTGATCTGTTAGCTCAGCGCTAATTAATGCTGTCGGAAGGTGGCCACGCTTACAGGTAAGCAATAAGCAGAAAAATATTTCCAAGGGCAGCCGCTGCTCAGCTCCTGAGAAACTGCTGCTGGACGTGCTGCTGGCAGGGTCTTGCCAGCCCCTGTCTGCTGAGGAGCTGAGCTCTTTGCTGAGCTCCAGTTGCTGGGTGATAAAAAATGACAGGTAAGTGTTTACCCACTATAATTCACTTTGAAGACTGAACCACACCTCAACGTACTAAACCATCCCAGCTTTTATGGCTCTTTTGAAACATCCCGAAGATGTGAGTACAATAAGACACCGTCATGAAGAAGAGGAAAGCCCTTCTCATCCCACTTTCGGCTCCTTGTCCAACACAACCATCTCCCTGGCTTTTTATTAAACTTGCAAAGTTGGGCTGCCTGCACAGCGGGGGCTACGTGCCAGCTGGTAACGTCATTACTCCTGGTTGTCTTACAACACACCGACCACATTTCACAAGTCTGAAATAAAGACGAAAACCTCCAGATCCCAGGCAATTTGAAACAGCACATGACGCCATGCTGCATGTGGGTATCTACTATTCGCACGGCGATAGCACCGAGGAGTTAGGTGTCACCGAACAGGACCCCGTCGGGCGGGATGCTGCACAAATGCAGAACGAAGCCGCGATCCCCACCGTACCTCGCACCAGCCAGGAGCACCCGGTCCCGTGGCACGCGGCTTCCTCTGTCGGTTCAAGTCACTGCTATTGTAAGAATTCATTGTCCTCACTTATGCATGTTTTTATATTATTCCACCTTGGCATAATGCTCCTAATATTGTCACATGGCGACGCGATCATTTGGGAAACACAGGACAGATGTGCTATAGGTAGCTCAGCGCACTGACTCGTTTCTTGTTTTCTAAATTCCAAAATTACTTGAAATTTTTTTTTTTCCTTTTTTTAGATTGGCAAATTTAGGAAGTTCTAGTTCTGAGCTAGCAGAGCATTAGCTAAAAACTTGAATTCTGCATTTATTTTGACATAAGGATTGGAGACTAATAGGCAGGAGACAGGGACTTTTGAAAATATTTTTTAATTTTTCCCTTTTTATGATCCGCTCTAATCATTAGATAAAACTAAAAAGTGTGCGTATCTGTTGGGGAGGGACAGGGAAATGGCTTTTAAAGTTGATTTTCTTTTCCGAATGATAAAGGCAAATGCATGCTCCCATGCTTACAACCCCAGGAAAAAAACAAGCACCCCCAGAAACGCCGGCTCTGTTTGCATATTGGGGGTGGGTGAAGGGACTTTCAAAGCCTTGCATATCAGAAGGGAAAGGTATTCAGCAGTACAAATTAAATATAAGCTAAAGGGAAGGAAACAGGTGGCTAAGTGAACTAGCAATTGCCCTTTCACCTCCGTGGCCTTGCTTTGAATCCAGCTCTAACCAGAATTATTAAATTCATACTGATGGGATGGTGGCTACAAAGACACCGGGGTTTGATCATTTCGGCCGAGCTCGTGGCAGCCAGAACATACACACAAGCCCCTTCCAGTAATAAGAAAGCCTGGCCTGGGGAAGGGGAAAGTTGAGATCTTTGTCATATTAATTTACAGCTGACCGCGGCTCCAGGCCATTCTGCACACTCAGAAATCTCCTCGCGCTGCTGTCCGCATGAGAACTATAAAATGTTAACCCTGGATTGAATTAGCATCCAGAATGAAATATGTGCCCAATACCTTCTCCCCTACTAAGTTTGCTCCCTTCAGGGCACGGCCGAGGAGCGCAGGGGAGGATGGAGATGCAGCACCTGCTTGTACTTCGAAAACACCAACCTCCGGGGCTCCCAGGCTCTCACAATTAGGGTGCATTAAATACACCAGCATTTTTCACAGGGGAAGGACAATTACATTTAGGACCTTTTTTTTTTTTAATTTTATTTTAATGGTGTTCAATAAAATGCCTGGTTTTAATCACCGGAGCCACTCTGCCGTCCTCGCTCAGCCCCCATGCATCTCCCATCCACCAGCCCTGCTCTGCGTCCACGCGTTCACGGTCACGTATAAATAGCATTTCCCAAATTCAGCCGATGTGCACCCGGGATACACCACAGGTGTCACGGATGACTTTGTCACTGTACTTTTATTTTACTTGTTGGGTATGGACAAGATTTCAGCTATGTGGAACAAGACCCTATTTTGCCTCCAGCATCATCACTAGCTTTGATAGTTTACTACAGTGTTACAGGAAAGATGACCACGCGGTCACTTGAGCAGATCCACAAGAAACCAGAGAAAAAAATATATTTCCCAGCAAATTCTTAGCAAAAGCCACACTGCGAAAATTCATCCTCCTGCCTGCCTGCTGCAGGACTTGACCCAGCCAGCAAGGCACCAAACCAGCCCGATTTATAAAACTCAGCCTGCTGAAAACTAGCTATTTATGACTAATAAATTATCTTTCAAATGCAGTAGATTGTTGAATACATTTGCAAGGTTTGCCAACTGGCGGCCAGGGGACTTTGGGGGTGGAAATCAAAATCACCCCTTCACTCCCACTGAATCAATTCCAGTCTCGCTTGATTGAGTAACCTCACATGCCCCCTCTCTTTCCCCATCACTGAAAGAGTATCCAACAAAAGGGATTTCAGGGGAAATTAAGCCATAGAGAGAAAGTTTACCAACAGCTTTTGATTTCTACATTTCACGAGTTTGATTAAATCGTGGCAGAAATCCCAAACATAAGAGGCCACGGCACGCGGTGGCACAGGGAACGTAACACAGGACTGGAAGGCAGAACCGAAGAGGGATGCGAGCCCTGCAACTGCCGGCTGCATCCTCCAAAGACACCTCACTGTTTGGTTCTAGGGTACCGAAGCCTGAATTTGCACTGTGACATGCTGGGGATCGCCTTCTCAAATCACAGAGAGGATGAACATGTGAAGGGAATGGGTCCTCGCTTTTCTACTGCATTTTTTCGGTGAGAGGAGCACATCTGGACGCTGCTCCTTTTTATTGTATCATGCCTAGCTCCTGCCATTAGAATTAACAAAACACTGGGTTGTGAAGACTGCCTGGTCCCTGCTACCGCTGGCAGAGGCTCCGTAAGCAGAACCCTCCCTGGACCCACAGGACCTGCCCCAGACCTTCTGGATCTGCAGAAGGCTCAGAGCGTGGGAACCGTGCGGGTCCATCCCAGGACAGGTGGAGAGGATTCCTTCCACCGTGTCCATGTCACAGCTACCACGGAGAATGAAAATCACAGAAACCCATCTCCAACCTCCCGCCTCTGAGGGTCCTCCACCCGGCTGCCCACTGCACAACCCAAGGCTGTCGTCCCACCGGGATGCAGCTCAGCCACCCCAACAGAGACAAGGGGGAGCATCCTCCGGGGAAGGTCCATGAGGGTCTAACTGGCACCTCCAGCTCTGCCAGATCTCCTGCTCAGCTCTCACCCCATCTCTGCCCCATGCAGATGGGTGCTGGCCACAGTCTTTGTCGTCCAGCTTTACTTCAGACCTCTCTTTCTCTCCTTCCCTCCTGTGTTCCCTCTCCTTTCAATTGCCTTTCCAATCAGCTGATCCCCTTCTAATTAAACCTGCCTACGCCCAAACAAAATCCACGGCATTGCCCTTGCTCCCTCTCCCCCATCAACTCCACCAGCCCCGCTTTCCTCCCTGACCCCCCTTCCACAAAAGATCAAGCCCCGGCACAAGTATCAGTTCAAAAGCCACCACGGATGCACTCTCACAGACAACTCCGTAAGGATTTTACGCTTCGCCTAAGGAGCAAAACATCTCCAAAGAAGATAAAACTGTTTCCTTATTTACTCGATGCCAGCAAACATGATTCACGGGCCCAGGGGTGATCCATCACCCGTCGCCGTGGAGCGGTGCAGCATCTTGCTCTGCACGCCCCTGAGCCACGCAGCTCCCGCTCCGATGCCGCTCGAAGGGAGGGAAGCGGCTGAACTCCGACACCCCAAATCCTTCCCTTTCATCTTACGCAGATTGCTCTGCCCAACTGTACCCCTTTCAGGCTGCTGTACTTTGGTGAATCAAAATGAAAAAAAGCCTAAATAATTAAAATGTCATTCAAGCTCTAAGCCGATATGAGTCACTGCTACAAAAAATATCTTAAAAATTCTTTCAGGAGTGGGGGATAATTATATTCCTCCCTATCTATTGATTTTTCTCTACAATGCAGATGTCAGATTTTCCACGGTTTTTTTCTTTTTCTTTTTTTTTTTTTTCCCCTGGAGTGAGTGTCAAGGAGGAACAAAGCACTCTTTGAGACTTTTTCAGCCCAAAATTAATTCTGAAAAAAATGGTACAGACAGGCCAATAGCACGGGAAGCCGAGAAAAAGCCTGGTGACTCAAGCTATGTCTGCAAAACCCCTATTGATACCGGCTCTGGAGAGAAGGGTGGGGTACAGGGCACCAGCGTTATAAATGTAGAGTCAATTTAGAGACCTTCTTTCTGTGTCTTCACAATACAAAAGATGGGCGAAAAAGACAAAAATCTCAGTGATGGACAATCCTAAATTCTAGATTTTAATTTTTCTCATAATATGAATATGAAACACTCCCAGAGAAAATCCCAAACGGTGCCTTGCCCTTCCCGCACTCAGCCACCCGCCAGCCTCCGCTCCCCACAGAAGAAGTGGTTTCAACATCTTTTGAAAGCCAAACATATACCAGCGTATTTTAAAGACAAACCAGCTGTAATTTAGACCCCAAGTTCATGGAAGAGGAAGGAGCTTTACCAAATTAAAATTAAAAAGAAAAAAATTGTTTAAGGACTATAGGACAGGGCTGTAAGGGGACAGCCAGCTACGCTGCTCCTCAGTCACGCCAGACCCCGGCACCTGAAGCACTCAAATCCGTGGGACCGGACACGATGCCTTTAGACCACAACAGAAATACTAAAGCACTTCCGACTCTTCCTGCTGTTACGCACCAGGTTGCCCAGCCCGCTCGCTGCCCGCCTGCTCCAGCTTTCTTCTGCATTTGAAAGGATAAATCTTGAAAGATTTCTGGATTTTATTTCAACTTCAGTAATGAATATCATGCTCAAACGCTGCATTTGCCAGGGGAAAGATGCTTGATGGGTGCAACACCACCGCAGCAATAGACAGCAGCGGTACAGTCCCTCTGCTGGACCTGTAAAACTGCTTCTGAACTCCACGACATTGTTTTATGCCTTTTTTTTTTTCCAATGCACCTCATAACAGAAAAATATTTAATTCCCAAGACCAGCAAGGGTTCTAGCTTTTTTCAAATTCAATACATTTTCTATGGTCCTTTTATGCCTCAAGGCTCGCGTTACGGCTATCGAAATTGTTTGCATACTTTTAAATATTTGCATAATTTATCAGCCCAAATCTTCAACTGCAGAGTGCTCTGGCGCAGGGCTTGCCACGAACCGTGCTGGCGGCAGAGGCTGGATTTGGGCCAGACCTATGCAGCCCCTCAGCGTGAAGCCCCGTCTCCCACCTGCAGGCTCTGCTGGAGGGTTCAAGCTCTGCGGCACAGGTAGGACGATCTGGATCACCTGTGCTGCACAGGGGTGTCTTATTCCTTTCTTTTAGAAATGCCACGCAGGGAAGACGTGACACAGGTAGTAGGCTTTTTGGAAACTTTTTTCTACAGCTCTGACAGCAGCAAACTAAAGGCTTTAAGAAGAGCTGTACCTGATGTTCATACAAACCTCTCATTAAATGAACAGCTGGTAATTCAAATCTCTCCTGCTTCTTCCATGCAAAGAGAGAGAAACAACGGGCTAGAATACCTCTTCCTTAGCCAGAGAATAACAAGCTTATGCTTATCAGATGACACTGCCGTTTAAATAGCTTTATTCTGTACCTTGCGCATCGGTTCAAAGCCCACAGTCAGCCCTATTCAGGTCCAAGCCTGCGCCAAGATGATGGCACTTCCCCATCATCTGCAGAACATTAGTTCTGGTCCAACATTAGCAGATTATAGGACCAGGCTCCAGATTCTCTGGAACAACCCACCTTCAGGTGAACAAACCCTACCTGCCTGGTACCCTCGCGCACAGGCAGAGAGGGGCTCTGAGATGGCCCCAGGACCGTAAGCCCACAGGACAGGTCCCACCCGCAGAAGAGGTGAACATCTAGATTCTGCTGCAAGGGGCGCAGGTTGGCCCAGCGCAAAAGCTAAACTGGAGTCACCACGAAAGGCAACTGCAAAGCACCTCAACTCCACCGACTGGAAAACACTTTTCTGATGCTCAAGTCACTGGTGTTGATTTTTGTTTTGTTTTATTTGTTGCTGGTTTTTCCCTCAGCTACCAGAAAGACCCTTTGAGAAGCCACCATGACTGCCCCAGCATCTGATTGACTTTGAAGACGAGCTGCAAGGAGTGGGTGAAAGGGATTTTGAAAAGTACTTGGCATTAGCGGCTCCCTGCCTTTTACAGCCACCGAAGGAACAACAAGTCTTCCTGCCAAGGGCTATTACTAGACAAATGGAGAGAGATCAGAGGCACAAAGGAGGTTGCTAAGGAGTCAAGTGTGGGATCCCTGCAGAGAGGAGGAGGGCTGCAGCTGGGACGGCAAAGGTCAGAACATTGCAGACATCATTTTCCAAAAATTCCCATGAAGCCCCGGCGCGGGAGTCGGGAGCCTGGCCCCGTGCTCGCCTATGAATAATGAGAAAGCCATAAAAGAAAGCTCCCTTTCTTCCCTCCTACCCACGCTAATGTAATAAAACAAATTAGAATAATTATTCTCAATTTCAGAGCCATAATGCCCAGGATCAGGGCACGCTTGTCACTGAAATGACAACTACATCCGTTTGATTCTTCTTCTTCTTCTTTTTTATATTTACAGAGATCGCCTAAATCCCAACTTTTATTTCATTACATCTAATGCAATTTTACTACAGGCATCCAGATTCTGTTTCCTTCAAAGTCTTCATTATTTCTGCCAGAAACTTCATCTCCCTTATTAGCTAATCACATCCCCACCCTTTCCAGTAACCTTTAAAATGCCACCCACGTTATGACACTTTTAACAGAATCCAAGCAAAAACAAAACAAGAAAAATGAAGAGTTTAACATGAACCACTAGTTTCTAAAATCATTTGCTTCAGTTGGTTAAAAGAAACATTTTCTCTAATAGTAAAGAAAAGTAAAAATAATTTAAAAAGAGATTAAATATCTAATGATATCCAAATAATTGATCCTTTCTCTGTGAAAACCCATCTCTGTGCGAAAGATGGACAACATTTACCAGGAAACAATGATGAGAATTTAGTGGATGAGAATTTATTGCTGATTATTATAAATCTTTTTGCACTATTTCTTTCCCAAGACTACCACTTCAAATGACCTATTTTTCTCCTGTAAAAGGGGAAACATATCTTTTGTGTAGACTTGAAATGCCAGAGGATTTAAATTATTTTCTAAGTCTCTGCCTGCCAAAAAATGCTCCGGGACTCCTCTGTTCTGCAGCGGCTTCTTCCGAGGATGTACTTGAACAGCTCAGAGAGGCAGAGCTCAGACTTTGGGGGGTTCAGTCTGTAGTTACATTCAGAAAGGGAAATCCAGAAAGGGGGGGGGAGATAAATTTTGCTTACAAAAAGTAAACCGAGGGGAGGGACCGCCAAGTCACAAATCACAACTGGAAAAGATGCACTTGAGTTTCCCTAAATTCCCCCTGTGCCCCTCAGGACCTTCCGCGTGACGTACCCTGCGTAAGGAAGAGCCGGGGGAGCGGCTCCCCGGGAAGGGCTCACAAATGCATGAAGACAAGGGGGAAAAAAAAACCCTTCCCTGGGTGACCCCGTCCCCGGCTCCTGGTGTGCCACCAGCCTGGCGAGCAGGGAGCAGCCCCTGCAACAGTTTTAAGGGCATCGCACAAGGAAGACGTCAAGGACACTGCACACACAGCAGATTATTATAATATTATTATTAAAAAAACATAGCTATTATAAATATAATTATTATATTATCACATAACACACAAATTAAAGGATCTAATTCTTGGGGCAAGCATGAGGCTTTGGCTTAAGCTGCCCAAGTTCACTGCCCTGGCCGGGGAGCGGAGCCTGCAGGGCACGGACCCATCTGCACACAGACCCCGCAGCGTCCTCCCAACCCCAACACCTGCATCAGCCAGTGATAGATTGGCAGCTTTAAATCTGAATTTCCTTGCTTTGGGCACTTTTAAATTAAAGTGGTAATGTGCTTTAAATCCTGTTTCCCTGCTTTTTCACTATGCTCTTCAATCCTTTCCTCCAGAAACTAATCAAGATGTCTCAGACTCACTTATACTCTCTGCTCCAGCCACCTTCCCCGGTAACTTATTCCATATGTCTGCAATCCTTTGCAAGACACAGCTCCACCTTAATTCCCTATTTACTTCCAGTTTCCCAACGTGCTGTTACACCCCCGGCGCTTGAATCCCCTCCACCTCCCCGTTGCATCTCCAGTAGTGATAATTATTTGTACAGAACATCACATCATCAAGCTGGCAAACATTACCTACCTAGTCCTTCGACTAACGTACACATCTCAGCAGCGCTGCCTGCTCTCTGCTAACGGCGCATTGCAAACCCATCCTGATGCAAATAAAGTGCTTACTGGAAACCCTTGAGAAATGACCACCTCTCCATTAATAGTCCAAACAAGCCGTGTTGCATGTGTACAGCTTCATTTGTGTATGTGTCTACGCTGCCGTGGAACGGGGATGCAGCAGGCTTGCAGGAACAAGAGAGTGGGAATCTTGAGGCGTTTAACCTCCTTGATCACTGTTTCTGACAGATATTCCCAGTGACACCTCCCTTGTTCAGAGCACGCGTTGGGACGGGATCCGCGTTATCAGCACAGCAACCACCAGCCCTTGGCTGTGTGTAACACAGGGAACTGCAGGGAACTGCCAGGCTCCACGTTTGTGTCCCACAAAGAGAAAGGCGGGGAGGGAAGTGGCGCAGGAGTTGGCTTTAAATGGAGATGATGAAAAGCCACGTAAATTGAAGCACACCATCACTGTTGGGCGCTTCCAGAGGGACCACTAACACCCGACAGCATTGCGGCCGTATGCCGTGTGCAAGCAGCAAACACTCACATTCGCTCTGGTGCAAGAAAACTCAGTCTCAGCTCTTACTTCTCGTTGGCCTTGAGTCCAACCTGACCTAAAGGCGTTTCGTGTGCCTCATGTTTTACAGGAGGAACACCAGCCGCAAACGGATAATGACATTTCCATGCCGCTTTTAGCACCAGCCCTCCAAGTGCCAGCTGCACAGTTGCAGCCGCACAGAGCTACAGTAAAACAGCAGCAGCTCACGCTTCCAGGCAGGGTTCCCTCGCACGACTTTCCCCGCTAACTTTGTCTGTGGCAGCAATCCAGGCCATGCACGGCTGATACATGCTCGTTAAAAACCTTCATGCATACTTTGAATATCTCCAAACCCGAAGTAACATGGAGTGGGAGAGACAGCACACGTGCAAACGCTATCACGCACCCCCATAAAAACCACTCATGTCTCCTCCACTCAAAGCTGCCTGCTATTCAACACTCTCCCCAGTTAAGCCAAAGATGTAACGATGCGAGGACAGATCTTGGCACAGAGCTGGGCCGGCCTGAACCTGGCTGTGCACAATTTTGGCAGCACCAAGCTCAAAAAACCTGCCCAAGTGGGAAAGGGCCCTGGCACCTCGCTCGGACTGGCACGACATCCTTTGCTGCGCAAGGGGCTCCCACGTCCTTGCTCCTGCTCTGCCTGCGCTTGTCCCAGTTTCTGCCCTGGCTCAGTTTGGGACCTGTTTCCCCATCGCAGTCCCTAAGTCATATTTTCTGTCCCCAGCAGTGGGACAGTTTTTACAGGGGACTCACCGCTTGCTTTGCTTTTTCGGCCTGGTAAGCCCTTGACCTGTCCCACTGTTACCAGTATGTTACCCATACTTCACCAGCTCCAGTTGGGAGAGGCAATGCTATTCCAAGAGTTAGACCTGAACTCATTACACACCCTGTTTATATCTGCTTTATCGACAGAAAGATGTGCTGGTAGGAGGGAACAATCCCACATTTAACTGCCTCTTGTCAAAAAAACCCCTCTGGTGTGAGACTGGAGGAGCTGTGTGTAACAAGCAGAGGCAACCCTTGGGAATAATCGGTGAGGAAATCATCAAAGTCATGTCTACGGTCAAAAGCATCAGCCTTTGCAAGTCAAGATTCAGCTCGATGCACGCCAAGGTGCAGCCTGAGCTCCTCCGCAGCACGGCGTGGCATCACACCGCAAGCCGGACGGGGGGGTGTTAAAGCTCACGCAATGCAGGAAAACCCCACGGCAGAGAAATCAGGAGATGCCCCCGACACCCAGCACTGCTACCCCTTACCCACCGAGGCTGGCTGCAGGGGGCTTGACAGGATGAACCTTGTCTAGGGTTCTTCCCAAAATCCAGTGAAATCACGTTCCCGTACTTCTATCCCTTTACACGTGTTTTTTCAGTTACTAAGTTTTATCAGTGTTACTATAGTTACGCACACAGGTGTTGATGAAAACCAAATTCTCACATTTCTGAGCAAGTATGTATACAATGTTTCTTAGACACTCAGCTAATGAAGAAAGAGAAACTATGTTTTATGGTTTACCTGTTGCAATCACTAACAACTTTCAGGATCCAAAGAGCTACTACGAAGTTTCAGCAACACCGTGTTAGCAATTCATCAGCTCACAGCTACTCGCCAGCCTGCCCCCAACACAAGTGGGGCAGGTATTTGGATTCCCCCAGCACATGATTTTCACCCGCAGCAGTTAATTACACAGAATATATGAACTCGACAAAGTTGTCATCTACTTTCAAGTCTTTTGCAAAAATAGAATGGGACTAACATTTGCTGAGTGGGGTATTAGCTGCAAATTATGTTTTCTCATGAGCAATGCTGCTGCCCATCACGAAAAAAACCCAAAAGCAAAACAGAAACTTGCCCATCTCAGAGGTAAAGCCCACGGCCTCACCTAGTGCAGCGTATGATCATAGCCCTGGCAATTAAACCAGAAGCTCCCCCCAACAGCCCGGCCAGAGCACGGAGCCCAGACAGCACAAATGTGACTTGGCTTTGAAAATCCACAAGATGCAGGGGAGATGCTGTTCCACCGAACCAGGGAAGCACAGCTACTCCTCCAACGAGTCCCATTACTGGGGATCAGGCGATTATAAAGATCTGCGGTTTGACTAAATGGCTGCCAGGAGCCGAGAACCCCTCAGGACCCCCAGCCTGCAGCGAGGGGCTCAGAGAAGAGGCTGACCCAGACCGGGGAGCTGGGCCAGCAGCACGCAGAGAGCCCCACCGTCCTTAAACCCATCAAATGCACCAAGTCCAACAACAGCTCTACAGGGAACAGAGCAGCTGGAAGACAAACTCTATCTGCTGAAAAACATATATACTTGAGAGAGGGCCGAGGCTTTGAGAGCGCAACATCATGCCTTCGATGTCTCCCCAGGTAGTTGCAGATGTCAAAACACCTAATTACCACCAGGCAACACTGCCGAGCAAAGCACCTTACTGACAGCACGGGCTGCTCCTTTCGGCAAGTCACCGCGGTTTGGTTAACGTCCTTGGTTAATGTCTGACGGGCTGAGCACGCACCTTTGCTTACCCACCTCTTGATTCTTGTGGAAACACAAAACAACACTTTACATCTTCCAAGCTTCAAGAAATCAGTGACAGAGAGTCGCAAGCAAAATGACAAAGACATCAAGTCACCAAGCACTTCTGAGGCAAATCAGCCCCATAAACGTCTGTTTGCATCACTTATTTCCTAACAAGCTGCTCGCTCACACAAAGGGACCGCTATTCTGTTGCCTCTGCATGTTCCTAAGAAGCATCCGTCTTTACATCCTGCACTAATGGATTATTAGGAACATCAAACATATAGATTGAATCACATAATTATGCCTTTTAAAAAGTCAGCAATATTTGAGATCAGCCCAGCACTTGCTGCCAATCAAACCCCAGAAGCAGAGACTGCCTGTGCTCCTCGCCTCCTGCAAGTACGCAGCCGGGGTTATTTCACTTGTCATATGCTGTATCTCCCCTAAGAAAGCCCAGCCAGCCCCCAGGGAAGGCATGCACAATAAAACAAGATCTAGACATGATTTTTTTTTGGGGGGGGGAGGATTAGCCAGGAAACAGCAAGGCTCCCTTACACCAGTCCGGAGCTGGACGACGGTGCTCACATGCTTCAGCAGCAAACACCTGGTTAAGACTAAGAGAGGAGAAAACAGGACTGTGCTGGGGATGCTGCTGAGTGTCAGGAGCAACAGTCACCTCCTGAGCAGGAGAGAGGTTAATAGGGAGACACAGAAGAAAAGGCAGCAGCAAAGCAAGGGAGCAGGCACAGTGCACTCGTGAGCTTCGTGAGCTGCTCAGACGTCTTCCACCAGCTCTGTGGGTTTCTGTGGTTTACGTGGTAGAAAGTACAAAGACGTATTGCTGCTCCAGTGCTCCTTAACCAGGAGGCTGTAAACAAGCGTGTGGGGCGATAGGATACAGGAAGCTTTTGAGAGGACGGTTAATGTGCTCTGGGGAGATGGATAGCAACAATCATGCCAATTCAGGTTAGGAAATAACGTCCTTTAGGTCCAGCCTCCCTCCTTTACAGTCAGGTTTATTTTGTATCCAGCAGCTACTGGGCTTGATCCTCTGTTCCTTCACAGGCTGATGCAAGAGGGGCTGCAATGGGTATCGGCACATCAGCATTCATTTTGGTAGGAATTCCGAGTGCTTCAGTGCAAAGTCTCTGGTTGCTACAGCTCCACATGGAAAAGGTTCCCAAATATGATACGCTCAACAGAAGAAAAAGGGGCTGACAAGTGACATCGACCCCCATGTACTGTTCATGATACAGGAACCGACTGCAGAAAACAGGAGAGCTATGGGGTAAGAACCTGAAGTCTTCACTGGGAGCCATCACATTGCAAAAGAGAGACAAGCTTGCCCATCTAAAGTGTGTTTCAAACCCACACGTGGCACTGCTCACCTAACATCCAGCACAAGGTGAGAAAAACCAAGCTGACCCGAGGGAATGCCGTTTGCTTGGAGGATGGCATTTTACAAGGAAAGCCTTGCCCCAACCAGCTAGAAGAGTCCCCGGAGAACCGTGCGGGGAAAGTCAAACTTTCTTTCTGCCTAAGACATAATGACTGCCAATCCCACCCCTGGGAAAAACTTCCTTCAGCCCACATTTGTGCACGTGCTTCAGCTCCTGCCCAGATTAGGGAAGAAATCAAAGATGGCCTGTGAGCAGATGCACCTGCGCTCCAGGAGGAGACTTCGGTTTCACGCATTAAACTCGCTTCCCGGTGCCTGCAAGTGTCATTACCCCAGCCAAGAAGGAAACGTACACGTGTTTAGGCCCCAAAACATTAAAGATACCATCAATCACCGATTTCCACTTGCTTGTATAGATCCCCATTTAATGACCTTTCCATGTTTTCCTCTCCCATGCCTGTTACTTACATATCAGTAACCCAGACAGACAAGGGACTCGAGGGGCGGCATCTCTTCTACAGAGGGCTCTCCCTAAAATAACGGGAGAGTTATTACTCTCCAGATAAAACCGAGAAGCAGTAGAGAGATAACAGTAACAAAGATGTTTCATGAGCATGGTTTTCTTTTATATCCAACCTGTCCCATAATTCAGAATATATATATTACAAATTAGCAGGAACAGAGCAAAGCTCAGAGACAGACTCCCATTTTAAAAGCAAAGCAGGCTGCAAA
>NW_008825253.1:889837-902786 GCF_000699105.1 Pygoscelis adeliae
CAACCATGCCCCCCCCCAAGCCCTGCAGTCAAAGCGAAGTCTAACTTGCATTTAAGGTAACTTGCATCTTGGACTTCACCAGGTCAGAGGACTAACAGGTCACCTCATGGATCTAATCCAGCAAGACAGGGAAGACTCTCAGCTCCTCTTGAATCACTGCACAGGAGTCCTGCAGAGACTGGTACCCCTAGGGTCACCCACACGGGTCCCCATGGCTGTCATTAAAGGCCAGCCAGTGCCGTGTTACTGCACTCACAAACCTTTAACAACTTAGACCTTTGCTGCCCTCAAAAATATAATGAAGAAACCACGCAGGCCAGCTACTAAAGTGCTTATCACTCTGTGCTTAAAGGAGAGGACAGGAAATTTAATTTGTAATAAAAATAAAATATTTCTGCCAGGTTAGCAGCCTTCAACTGTGTTCCCTAAACAGTTGCTTAAAATACTTGAAAACTACTGTAAAAACCATGCCTCAATAGTGGCTGGTGTGTTAAGTTTTAAGCGCTGCTTTAAACTTGTAGAAATTCTTCCTCAGGTGGAAAGCAGCTGCCCTCGGGACTGTGACCTCCCCACACCCATCCCACGGCTCGGGGACACGTGGCTTCAGCTGGCTCAAGGGTAGATATGACTGGGACCTTCTCCAGCCAACTTTGAAAGATTTCAGTTTTAACCAAGTCAACGTGATGTCCAAACGAGAAATGGGAAAACATCAGGAACAACAGATGCTTTCTTATGAAAATTTAATATCAAAACCACCCTTAATTTCTCATCCAAAAAAGTTTCAACAGAACAGTTCTCACTAGACCAACAACATGCCCTTCATACCTGTTGGATCAACTGCATGGAGACCCACATCTCATCACCTACAATGTTCACGTGGACTGCAAATTATTGTCCCCAAGGAGCTCTGCATAGAGCCAGCAGCAAGTCAACAGGCCATCTCGTGCAGAAGTGACACTGAGCAGTAAGTACTGTCACAGACCCAGCCCTGATGCTATGAAGTCAGTGCCTCTGTGCAGCAGGAGCCTGCTGCGCTGCCAGCC
Source organism: Pygoscelis adeliae (assembly GCF_000699105.1). Taxonomy (NCBI): domain Eukaryota; kingdom Metazoa; phylum Chordata; class Aves; order Sphenisciformes; family Spheniscidae; genus Pygoscelis; species Pygoscelis adeliae. Next base: position 890,881 of record NW_008825253.1, read on the forward strand.
CTGAAGCACCCCGACGGCTTCTCCAGGCTATGGACTCTGACGCTGCAACAGAGCCCACGCACAGATGTACAAACTGTCTGTTGGTTTAAGGCAGGCCATTTTTAAGGATTATCTTCCATTATTCTCTCCCAAAGCCATACACTGCACTTCCCTTGGCCACCACACTTCCCTTCCAACATCGTTTTCCCATGAACAGCACCAAGCTCCGCAGACGCTCCCATTTCCATTCCTTTCCTATCAGCAGTTCTGCTAAGAACCATTTCAGCTTTTTTTCTAATAGCAATTTCCCAGCTGTCCCAGGAAAAGACTCCACGAAACAGATCACAAGAGCCTAAATAATTTTTCATTTACCTACCTAACCACAGCAGCTTGTTTGCCGTGGGTGTCCTGCCATTGTGCGTTCAGCCCAGCACGGAGATCTTCCCATTAGCTCCATCTCCCGTTCTCATCCTGGGGAGGGTCAAACAAGACCCTCTCTCTACAAGAGTCAGGCTTCCTAAAAGACTGGATTTCTATCATTTAAAGTAAAGTTGCAATTACAGATGCATCCAGTAGCCTCCATCCCAGGGTATGGCAGGCGCAGTACGGTAGGATGCTAGAACAGCACCATTCACCTGAACTCCAACCGAAAGCCTTATGGCATTTTAAAAGCATTACAAAGGTGACTTTGTCCCATAAACCCTGACGGAATATTTTCAGCCAGCAGTTGCATTAAAATCTATGGGATTATCTACACATGCAGACACTGTATAGGGTCATAGAAAGCTGTGCTGGAGTGGACCTTCAGGAGTCATTTTATCCATCTGTATTGCCCCGCAGCAGGACCAGATCTATTTAATTAATAATGAGCAAGAATTGCAGCTTTAGGAAGCTGAGCAAAATCTGGCGATGCCACACAATAGCTATGGCAAAGAAATGAATGCAACATCTGAGAGTGGGTTTTGAAATACCACTTGCACGACACATACAAAAAAGCAAAATTTTCTGCTCTTTCAAGCTGAATTTGCTGAGCCGTTGTGGGCTGGGAAGCCGCCCTTTGGTGCAACAAGCATACAGCACACGCTTTTCAAGAATATCTACTGCGGTAACATGTTCTCCATGATCAAAGTTGACTTGAAAACAGGTAACGTTAAGGTTAACACAAAAAAGTTTGCCTTTTATTTATTTTATTTTTTAAGAACAGGAGGATATTTAAGAGCTTATTTAGCTCGTTCAAGCACTGCAAGAGCTGGGGCGAGAGGAAGATTTCAGAGCAAATGGACACAGGAATGTCCCACCTGCCTGCAATCTCTTTCTACAGTGACGATCCTTAGCTTAAAGTTTTGGGATATTTTGAAATGTCCGAAACGTGGATCCAGATGACAGGGTAACGCCCCTGCCACACCTTTATTTTAACAAAGATGTGTCAGTTCCCGATCGATTCTTTTACAAGCTACTTGGGAATTTCCACTGGCACTGGGACAGTAATGCAGCAATTGTTCTCTCTGAAAACACGGAGCAGAGAATGGCATTTCAGTAAAGCACACACAAAGAAAATAACTTAGGGTAAAGCTCCTGGTTCTTGGGAATTACCCACTGGATTCCCAACCATCTTATCAAAAAGTCACAATGCCCAAGTCTCAAACTTCACTTTTATTCCTTTTCAAGAGCCAATCACAAGAGCAGCACCAACATATCAACCCAGACATTCTTACTCCTGTGTTTGTCCTCCTTAAAATAAACACTAATAATAAGTTGAAAGATTATGCGAACCGGAGCACGAAGCATTTCCTGCTACATGCTCCTTCTTTGTAACCAGAAAAATTCCTACACCGGAGGACTCCAATGTGTCCCCCCCCTCCAGGGGCAGGTTTTCTGCTAGGATGAGATCCTCCTTTTGCTGTCACCTCAAAAAGACAAAAACGTGAAGTCCCACTTACCGCTCCAAGCATGATCCTGAAAATCAGCCACCGAAATCCCCAGATGACGATGCTGGAAGGAGGCGTGTGCTGGGGCAGGCGGGAGAGGGTCCAGAGAGGGCAGAGGAATATCCCCAGGAACCCTGTTTCCAGGAGCTGCGATTCCCATCCTGTAGTGCCAACATGTGAGAAATGAAAAAGAAAAGAGTTACTGTACAAGTCCTGTAAGTTATCCTTTCACAAATTTTAAACACCCAAAAATAAAAAAAAACCCCAAAACTGTAATGCTTTCTGAATTTAACTTGGGGAAACGTCAGTACCAACTCCTAACACACACATCACACACGCTGGGAATTCAGATGCTTTAAGCTACGGTGTGAATGATGTGGATCTACGTTCGGTGCATTGGGTTGTGTCGTTCTTCTCCAAGAGCACACACCGACACTTTTGCTGTTTACATGGTTATTTTACGCAGCGTGAAGCAAGACAAAAAAAATAAGAACTTTTATGAAGCAAAGGAAAATGCGATTTAAGTGCCCTGGGAATTGGCATGGTGACCCAGGCACACAACTGATCGGTGCCGCTACTGATTCCCGCAGACCAGGGACTGCCTGAGCCATTGCCACCAGTCCCACTGACTTTACTGGTTTTGTGCCAAAATGGGGCAGTCTCTATCTTCAAAAGATGATGATTAAAATCACATTGTCTTGTTCATCACCAACGTGCAACCGGAAGCTTTGAATCTTTAATCGTAAAGAAAAATCATAATGAAAAAAGTCCAAATCGTCCATCAAGCCAGTTTTACACATCGCTGAATATAGCAAAATTACTCTAGATTGAATACCAGTGGAGCTGAGATCAAAGCATGGCCTTGTAACCACACAATGAACCTGTTCCCTGCTTTGGAGAAGACAGACTATAACCTACTTCAGGCAAATCTGCATTTTGCATTTTCTTTTTCCAGCACGGCATAGAGTATAAATATTGAAATGATTATTCAGGAAGAGCCAGAGCACAGCAGTTCTGTTTTGACAGGTGAAGTCCAACCTCCACTACGTTTTTAAGTAACAATATACCGATGCCAAAACCAAATCACTCCAACTTACTACCTCCAATTACACACTCTTATTTTCAAGTATTTCTGTGCGATGCAATTGCACACTGAAGCCATTTAAAAAAAAAAAAAAAAAAAGAGACACTAAATGGCACACTAGTGGGGACAATTCCTGAAAACTCAGCAACCTCGTTGGAGCCATTTAAGATGCTGGTATTCCCACCTACACGTCCACATAAATTAAACCAGATAGTGCCTGTGGGTCACCTGTAGCCATGTTCCTTCCCAAGAGTCCCCCAGGCACCTTCCTAGTTTTCAAATAGCAGCAACAAAGTTTGGTCCCTAACACCTCCTTTCACCCAGCCCAAACAGGCAGGGAAACACCTATCAAAGGCATTAATTTCTTCCAGCTCCAGTCTGAGAGATCCGATTGCACACCAGCTCGAGATTTTTAAAACCCATGATTTGACATTGTCACGCAAGCAAAACTATGTTGAATTTGCTTTAAAATATTTGAAGTAGCAGCCACGCAATCTCCTCCTTTTTCTTAATATGCACAAGGTCCTTTAATTTAAAATGTAACGTGCTTTGTTTTTTTTCCAAAAATATTATACGTCAAACAGCTATTAAAAAATCCCCATTCTCCCTCCATACATCCTGTTGTTTCTAGAACAGATACCCCAACTGCCAAAATTAGCGCTTCTGAGAGGAGAAGCAAAGTATATTGTTATAAAAGCAGCTGCACCGGGAAAGCAATGGCTAATACAAAATGTGAAAGGTTAATTGTCACTAAACCCAGCCACAAATAGCAGTTATGGGTCTAACTGGCACCAAAATGGTAGTATATCTCCTTCGTTTCTGCCCGCACAAGAATCCCACTGTTATTGGTGTTTTCATATGTTAATCACTGTGTTCCCCTGCAGACATATAGGATGCACGCTGGATGGCTGAGCAGGAAGACGTACGCCTCTACATCTCCAAACAGCCTTTAGATCCCTACTATGCATTCCCCTTCGAGAGCAGCATCGCCTCTCACCAAGCAGGACACAGTGGCTTTTTTTTTTTTTTTATTTTATCTTTAAACCAAACTCCTAGGGAGGTGTTTGCGTGCGTGGACGGAAGGGGCACGAAAGGATCGTGCGATCCCACATGACACATTTCTTGCGCGTTAAATGGGTTATACGAGCACGCATCCAGCGCGCAGGGACGCGTGCATGAGCGCGCGTGTGTCCGAAGCAAAGCCGAAGCCTTCCCGGTATGCGCCGGCCTCCAAGGATCACGAGTTCAGCCTGCACCTGTGCTTCTTGTTCCAAAGCGACAAGTTTGAATCCTGGCACCACCACCACCCGGCTGCGAGTCCAACAGCATAATCCGATGCAAACCGTGCCAGCGAGGGGGACAGCTCAGTGCCGCGGCGGGAGGGGAGGACCGGAGCAAACAGTGCTGCCAGCTGTTGGGAGAAACCTCTTAAATTACCCGCTGCTGACAAGGGGGGCTGGCAGCGGGTGCAGCTAAGCCGGCACCAAACAGGGTTTAACTGCAAGTGCAGCCAAGGACAAACTACGGTCACAGCACCGTTTCAGAAGTCTCCGTCTAAACCTCCTCAGCTTGCGGCTAAATCCTGTCCAGCTCCGGTTGCTCTGCACCCATCGATGGCAACGGGCAGATTTGCTGGCACAGATGAAGTGCCGTGCTGTACTTTGCTCTGCTCCTGACCTTCATATCAGATCGCGGCAAGTTCCTGCTAAAAAACAAGTTTAAGATGCAGATATGCACGGAGAGCCTCTGATTTATTAACAACCCTCTTCCTGATGGACTGAGTCTCCACAGCTGGTAATGCGGTCATGCAGATCAATTTTCCGTACTAGCACACATCACCCAAACAGTCACATACCCTGCCCTCGGCAGCAGAAGCTCCTTCTCCAGCCTCCATCCATCTTCCTTCCACCCCAAGCAGCTCCTCGCCCTGGACCCCTCCTGCTCCCAACCCACGGCCAAAGCTGTCACCTCTTTCCCCTTCCCCATTTAGCGTGGATCTCATCCTGACCGTAACTTGTTAGTCCTCTTACAGGCTTCATCATGCACAAACAATTAAGCCTTGATGCTTGATCCTACTTCATAAGCAACGCAAGCACTTGTGATGGTAGGATTATCAGAGATGCTACATGTATCATGTTTTCCACTAAAAATTACGGCTAAATCATGAAGACATTCAAGGATGTGAACACGTTGTTGAACATCACAACTGTATCCACAGTACAGCATAAAAGGGGGAGCTCTGCTCCATCTCACATTCACTTTATTGTAAGTTGATATTAGAAAGCAAGGTTACAAGATCCATCAACAGAAACCTTGCATTTCCAACTGCTGACTTACAAACAGTTGTTCACGGCTACCCCTTAAAAGCCTCAGACGCAAAATCCCTTGCAATCTTAGACAGGTTTGAGGCCGTAACCATGTGTCTGCTGAACACTGCTGAAGTTTGAGCATCGCCACCTTTTAACACCACTTCCGAGGCTCACAAAGCCCAAACACACCGTGACATCGACAAGGAATCAACCAAGTCATCATACCTTGGCAGGGAAGACCTTAGGAACGACCAGTACTTAGCTGACCCGTGCAGTTAAGTAATAACAGTATTTTTCTCCCTATCCTTATCCTCCTCTTCTTGCCGCCAAGTGGGCAGTGTTGATGAGATGTATGTGCTGCTGCGGCAGTGCCAGGCAAAGGAGCCCAACACAACCGCATCCTAGAATCATAGAATCATAGAATCATTAAGGTTGGAAGAGACCTCCAAGATCATCGAGTCCAACCGTCAACCCAACACCCCCATGCCCACTAAACCATGTCCCTAAGCGCCTCATCTACACGTCTTTTAAATACTTCCAGGGATGGTGACTCAACCACTTCCCTGGGCAGCCTGTTCCAATGTTTCACCACTCTTTCAGTAAAGAAAAGATCCTCCATCTCCACCAAACATACTGGGAACCACGTACCGAACCCTCCTCCAAGCTGCAGAAATTCCCACCCTCGACACTTTTTAGGACAGTTCTAGCACAGAAAAAACATGGAGACGAAGGAAGTCATCTCCATGACCTGGGGGGACCTAGAAGGGGGAATCAAATGATCCCCCGCTTTGGGGCTGTGGGAGGGGAGGGCAGGCGCTGGGCATCGGGAGCTTTAGGAGCATCCACGTGGCAGCCACGGAGCATCACACAAACCGAGAAACTAGCGGCAATACAGGAGTCAAAGCACCGGTAATGGAGCAAAGATCTCTTGCCTGTAGCGGTGCCAGTTTATCACGTACAGCGACATTTCCCAACCCTAGCATTTTTGGAGTGAAACCCATTTTATAAACGGTAGCAAACCCCACGATACTTAGAGGCATCGGGGCTATCTCAGAAAGGCAGCTCCCATTCTCAAAGCGCCAACCAACACATCCTTATTGCCTGGGCTAAATCTCGGGGCTCACCTCCGCCCCGGTCCCTCCGGCCCCGGCGCACACTGATACTGCTGGGAACGAAAGGGTCACGTTGTTGACCCACCTGCTCCTGTTTTCTTCAGTTGGATCTAGTCAAATTTCAGCAGCTGCAGAGCCGAACAAAGCGCCCCATTGTTATCTCCCGCGCAGCCGGAGAGGGAGCCACGGGGTTTTTTTTTTGGGGGGGAAAAAAAAAATGAAATAAAATAAACTGCCAATGGTGGCTGCACTTGCCCCACACGAGTTTCGAATGTTTGTTACATGTTCTGAACTCGATGCGGCAAAATCCATAGTTTGGCATTTTCTAGAGGTCTCTGCTGGGGCAAGGGAGGAGGAGAAGTGGGGAGGATGTGCCGGGGGGACAGGAAAGATAAGAAAGGGGAGGAAGCAAAAACAAAACCGAAAAAAGCTTTCCCATATTCCTTTTAGGGTTTTCAAATGTTTTTCTTCTTTAAAATTATATCAACCCTCCAATAGTTTAAATTTTCAGCTAGGAAATTTAGCTCAACATCAAGTGATCTCTAGAGTCAAAAACTATTTGCTGTTTGACAGAGGAACTGCGAAAGCCGGCACCGCACGGTCTCACCGAGTCCTTCGGCAGAGACCGTACGCGTTGGCAGGAACATCTGATGCACTGTAGAAAACATTACTGGTGCTTAACATGTTAAAAAAAAAAAAGTCAGTTTGGTATGAACGGTCTCCAGAAAAGTCCAAAGCAGCCCCATTATGGCTCCCTATAGAGGGTATTATTTCTAATGGAATATAGATTATACAGCATTATGTCATTAAGGTTTCCAATTTTCATCTTTATTATTTACCATCAAATACCTGATGAAAAAAACAGCCAAATTATTGCAGCTTGTCCATGGCTATAGAGGAAAGCCAGTGCAACCCCTTCCCACCCAGCCCTGCACGCTGCACCTTCAGCCTTCCCGCATCCCAAACCAGTTTTCCGTTTACACGGACAGTCAGGCAGAAAGCAATGAGGCAGAGAAGGACAGAAAGCCTTCAGAACTAAATACAAAATAGTCAGGTCCGAAGATAATGAAGTTTCTTATTTTCAATTAACCTATTTTTCTGAGAATAAAAAAAAAAATCATCTGGTCAAAATCAAAACCCATACCCAGCTATGGTAGAAGTAGCTCAGATAATTTCTTTCTTTTTATTAATTCCCCTTCCTAAAATATGGGCTAAGGTGAAACAGCAAACCGTCTCTCTTTGTATATACATATCTACACACAAAATTTACGGAGAGCACGTTTGCACGGCACAGACAAATGCTTCTACAATGTACACGCATTTTACAGCTCGCTCTCTGCAGCCAGCACACAGAGGAGCCGGGGAGCGGACAGTGCAGCTGTCTCCCTATGAATATTGTGTGTCAGACGCCCCGGCAGCCAAAGCAAGGGAGATACCCAATATGGACTGACTTACACTGGAATTAGATTAACTGCTCCTGAGCCTCTGCTCCCTACCTCCCTGAAATTTAGTATGATATAATTTCAGCTATAGCGTTAAAACACCTGTTGAAAATAGTATGGGTTACGCTGACGACTACAGGATATTCTGACCAAGGACTTTAGTCTGCAAATACTAGTTGCAACTACCACGTGTGGTCCAACCAATGCAAACAGACCCGTGTCTGGCAGCATATGCTCAGCAATACGCTGAGTAATTAGGTGTTTACCTGCCGGTGTGCTCCCGCGGGCACCGGGCTGCTCTTGGCTTCTGCACCCACCGCTCATCCCTATCACCTTCCCCGCCAGGGTCTCCTCCTTCACCCCGCCATCCGTACTCATCTCCCACTTGCAGAAACGCAGATCAAATTAGAAAACGCTCAGAACTGTACTGAAATATCAATACTTCTTTTAATAAGTACATACTGCCTTAAAGGAGGATAGTGAGGTCAAACCTAGCCCTCTTTTCCAACTGTGAAAGATAAATCTCAAAAAAAAAAAAAAACCAAATCCAAACAAGGAAAATGTTTCTTTTTCCTTACTTTTCTTTTTTAAAAACCAAAATACTCTGTAAATTATTACAACTTTCATCATTCATAGCAACAACTTCCTCAAAGGAAAGCAAAGCTCCTAACTATGCTAAAAAGAGCCGCATCATTTTTGAAGTGTCTTGCTAACCTGTCCTCTAATAAATTAAAATACTGCGCCTGCCAGCTAACTACAAATACCTTTTTTATCTCCACCGTGAAATACTGTCCACACTAAAACCCATGGCAAAATTATCACCAGTTTCAACTGGGTTTGGCTTTCACGCAGGAGTTTCACATGTCCCAGCTACCACCTGTTGAAACGTGCTGGTTTTAACTCTCCGCTGAAGGCAAGCGCCAGGGGAGCGGGCTCACCGGCCAGCCCTGGGGCAGGGGAAGCAGGGGAAGAGCATCACGGTGCTGAAGATGACACTAAAAACCCAAGTGAGCAGGATCCGTCCGCTGCTGTGCCACTTCAGGCTTAAGGAGAGCAACAGCTAGACGCAAACAGCTTAGACGACAGAAGAAGGAAAGCCTTGGAAAGCAGAGGATGTTCAGTGAATCGCTTTAACTCACTGTGCAGAAGTTCACACCGTGATCGCTTGTGCTCTGCACCCCAGAAGCACTGGGTGCTCCATGCAGCATTGCCAGCAGCTGTCTTTCCCCTGCGACATTGCCCCTTTTTGCCTTTTTTCCAGTCATTTTTCCTTTTCCAGAAGGACAACAAACCTATCAGGGTACAGACTCACTCCCCTCGCTCTCTAGCTTTCCAAATATCAATAAAAAGTAGAGGCACAAAGAGCACATACAAGAAACATTCACGTTTGTGTCAAGTTTTCGAAGTTTCCCAGGGCTCCCGACGGACAGAATTTCTGGCGATTCTTAATGGAAAGACTAGGTCTCTCCGCAGTCACACAGTCAGTCTGTAAACACGAAAACCCTGTTAATAATCTCAGAGAGCAGTTCTGAATCTCCTCCATCAACAGGCAGAGCACGCATGCAAGGCTTAACTTTGAAATAATTTAGCTCTTCCAATCAGGGGGAAAGCGAAGCCCAGGCATTGCACACACCTTAGGAGCACGGCAAAGCTCCCTTTTCAGCTGATATAAAGCAGAAAGTTTCAACTTTAAGACTTAAAAATACTGCAGAGCAACAAGAATGCTTCATTTTGAAGTCACCCCCCAAAAAACCCCCAAATTCTGAGTGCCACAGATGCTGACCTCAGAAGCATATCTGAACTAGGACAGAGAAAGGAAGAGAGATGCTTAAAAAAAGGAAGAAATCAGTCCACCACAGCTCTGAGGAAAAGACAACGAGGAAAGACAATGATTTATTGCTTCTCAATTCGGTGGTGCCTTTCACTTACAGATCCCAGAACAAAGAGATACGTCTCGCAAGCCGCCTGCCCCACGGGGTCTCGAGTCTTTTCAGAGCTATGAAAGCCAAAGCTCAGAGGGCTGAAGGATAGAGTCCCCTTTGGCATCCTGTCCTGGGCAAGAGCAGATAACCCCGCTCCTCCACTCCCACCCCCAGGACATGCTGCTGCCATGAACACCACCGAGCCCAAGATCTGAACTAGCTTCCCACAGTCAAACTCTGCCGCGTCCATTTTCCCCAACCACCACCTATATTAAATGTTTCAAATTTCTCATCTGCCAAAGAGAGAAGAGACTGGTGATACTTCACATTTCTGCAGCCAACAGAATAGTTCTTGATGTTGTTGGAAGATTTGGAAAAATGTTATCAATAACTTTTGTTCTTAAAGTATAAACCACACAGAAAAAAAAAATTTAGCATAAAAACTTTTAAAAGCTTCCAAGTGCTCTCCAGGGTAGTCATTAGAAACTACTTAGGTAACAGGAGGGTGATAACAGTGAGTTAATGCAGCGTTAAATTAGCCCTCCTTCCATGTAGAACTTTAAGTGACAGAGGAATCAGTTGGGAGGATTTTTATTTTATTTTTTAAATAATGAAGTTAATGGATTTCCTGTTTTTAGCTCTGTGGGCGGCTGTCATTTTGAGGGATCCGTATATACTGTATTTAATTACTCTATCTTAAAGTAACGAAAATAATTTCATCTGCGTTCGTATGAACTCACGGGCACCAGCATCTCTCAAGCATGGCCATCAGGGCAAGGAGAACATGCAAGCACTGCTGCTCGTCAGCGAGGGGTGTGTTGTCTCTGGAGAGGTGTCACCACAGCAGCTACTGCTCACTCACTGGACTTCTCAACATCTCAAGCCATCCCTCAAAATCTTCACATGGCCAACAGCCACAAGACCTGTGCCACAAATCTCGGTGAGCTGAGGGGAATGAGCATCAGGAGTGGTTCTGCCAAGAGAATCTCGTGGCTTCCCAGCGTTGCCCACCATCCTCCTGCGGGCAGGGCGGAGGTTGGTGCTGAGCCCCAGGGCAACCCAACAGCAGGTTTAACAGCTCCCCCGGACTCACCTCCCACAGCGGGGAATTCACCCCATTTTCCCTGTAACAGATTATTAGGAGGAGGGTCAATGATGGCCATCAATAAATTTGGACAAAGATCAGCAGGTTTTAGGCTGGCCACACAGATGGGGGGAGGAAAAAAAAAGCTAGGCATCCTGCGACGGTCCACAAACCACGTGCAACACAGAGAACTTCGTAAATGAAATGGGAAGCGATGGAAGGGACTGACTGTGAAACGAGATGTCGAACAGAGCCGGGAACAGATGCAGAATGAAAGGAGAGGCCAAGGACAAGTGATGCCACCATGGCCAGGCGACACGATCCATTCAGTATTGGTGCTACACGTTGCATTAGGGCACGGCAGCGTGTTCCCACTCAATCAATTCTCAGTGGAAGAAAAGAAAGCAGCTTTAAAGGCTTGAAACAAAAAAGCCTGAAGGCAGAGAACAATCTCTGGCTGATGGGAGTCATCGGAGGGAAGTTTTCCCTGCAAAACCGATAACCTGCCTACTGCAGAGCTCTCTGTTTTCCTTTGAAGCAGCTGGCTCTGGTACTGCTGGAAGCAAGTCCTGATGGATCACTGGTTTGAATCCAGTATTGTGATTCCTCCGTTCCCCTGTGCGGAGGTTCAGGTATACACTGCACATACCAGCAGAGACCATCTACTGCCAGGTTCCCATGGCACTAGGAAAACAAAAGGGAAAATATGTATCATCACCAAGGAACTCCGGTTCCTGGGACAAACAATTATAACCTGGAAGGGATTTTCTTTCCAATTATCCCTTCTGTGCCGATTGCTTTGAAGTCCAGGATATAACTAAAAGCCAGTTACAGTTTTCTGGTGAGTTTTCTCTCTGGAAACACACGCTGATCAGATGAAAAGAATACGTGATGGCACAGCCAAGTGCACAGAGTCAGGAGGTTTTGGCTTAAAAGAAAATAAGCAAAATCAGAAGATACCCAAAGGACAAGAAAGGCAAAGACTGAACCCCCACCTACCAGACCAGAACAGTCAGGGTTTGTTCAGGAATCGGTAGTTTTTATAC
>NW_008825253.1:902804-907745 GCF_000699105.1 Pygoscelis adeliae
GAAAAGCCCGAAATCCACCTCACATAAAACCATCCCATTTGCTCAGCTCGGAGCTGGTCTGTTCAGAGCTCTGCAAGCACAGCGCTGTTCTCTGCAGGGAGGTCTACACAGAAATCCTGCACCGGCGTTTGCAGCACCTTCCCTCCGTGAAGCTAACAGCGATTCAGCAACTGCAATATCTCAAAGCCCCTTTGTTGCAATGAATGGTCAAGCAAAGCTTCAGGAGGCTGAAGTGGTGGCTCTGAAAGCCTTAGAGAGACGAACCTCAGCTCCCAGCCCTCCTTCACAGGGAAAGGGGCTTTCCTCCCAGCATTGATCAAGAGCTGATATGGGACTGATTGGGTCAGAAGTTCAAGTCTACCCCAACATGACTGGGATATACCAGAAGGCCATCGCTGTTGCATACAACGCACCCTCCCTAGCCCAGCTTGCCTCTCCCAACAGGGCCTCCCCGCTGCTAGCACCCCCCGCTACTCTGGGGATGGCCCTCTGCTCGGCTTTGGTGGCTGCTGCAGTCCACGTGGCCACAGGACATAAACTGCGCCAAGAGAAGAGGCAGGGAGAAAACCGGTAGAAACAAGCACAAATGTTCATTCAGGAAACTTAAGGTCATGCTGGGATCAGCCAGCGGGGACTCTGACACCGCCTTGGGGCTAAAACTCCTGGGAAGGTCATCTTGCAACTTGGCCTTGCTACTGGTGGACTCTTTCAGAGATGGAATGGGAACCTCCAAGCATCTGGGAGAAGTGGCACCTTAATCTCACCTGCAAAGCACTCTGAACCTTGGGAGGACACTGCAACCAAGGACATAAGGGTCCTTTGGCTGAGGGAAAGACACCAAGGGCTTTGGAAGATGGAACTGAGTTTGAAATACCAAAAAATCCCTTTGGTGGTCGTCTCTTCCAGGTTACATTCCTTCTTACTGTGCTTTTCCTCCTTACTCTCCACCAAGAAAGCCCTACTATGAAGTAGAAAGCCAGCAATTTCCACCTTCTCAAGCAACCTGTTGAACACATTTTATCTGTTCTTTATGGACAGGACCCCTGCAGCACTGTGCCATGTGCCTGCAGAGCTAAATTGCTAAAAACAGGTGTCTGTTGGGTGTTAAATCTATCTTCAGGCTGCTTTGGCAGCTTAAGAAACCATTAGCAGCTGTTAACATGGTTAGCATGGCAACGTTGAGCCTAACAGCTCAACCAGCCCACTTTCTTCACCATTTCAAAACTATCATTCCCCACTTGTACACTTCAAGCAAGAACAAATTAAAACCAATACCATGAAGGCACCTGGCAAGCTATTCTGCTAGCAGACAGAAAGCAAGTCTCGAAATAAAAAGCATATTAGACAATTTTTTCCTGCTGTATCATGTGAGATTCCCATTGCCCTAGAGAGATCACATTTTAGCCTCATGCAAGCACATGTTTTAGCATCAACATTTGCAGGAGATGATAAATACTCACCGAGGGATGACTCCTTCATCCGGTTTCCCCATCAGTTTGAAGTGGACCTCTCATTTAAAATTTTCTCTGCCTCCCTAATTTTTTCCTGAACGTAATGCCTTTAAAGTACAGCTTGTATACTGAGTAGGGGAAAAAAGGCTGCATGGGTCATTAACCTCAAGGCAGATATATCCATCCAACACCCTAACAGCCGCAGGATCACAGGAGGAGTAACAAAGGTGTAATCTCAACAGTGAGATGTGAGAAGACCATGAGCAGGTTACAGCCAACTTTTAGGTTGAACGTGAAAGGCCGTCCTGGTGCTGGAGAGGAAATACAGGTCCTGGTAGTAAAAAAGAGTCCCAGAGAAGGAGAGCACGGAGAGCACAACTTTGCATATTAGTCTGCAGGCATGGCACATTGGTTTCCAACGGGCCGTTCTTACCAGTGCATGGGCCAGAGACACCGGCCATGGTCACGGTCCCACCACCCAACATGACAAACCCTCATTGACACGCAGTTACACATAACCCATCATCAGATGCCTACAGAATGCGCACACCAAACGCCCAGGAGGCATCATCAGCCCCATGAACCAGATATGGAGCAGGAGCCTGGGGAGAACCGGTGTTTGCAGAGCCTGGATCCCACTGACCACACTCACCCAAGGAAACGGCAACAGTGCTCGAGCCAACAGCCATCAGGAGGCAGATGACCACACGGCCCATTTTCTCTGGCGGTGGTGAGCTCCAGAAACTACTTTAACCCACACAAGGAGCTTTCAGTTACATTCCTGCATCATCTTTTACGCTCAAAACCTTTTAAAAAAAGCGCTAAACAAACAAACAAACAAAAAGGATACTCTTTATACAAGACAGCATGAGAAAACCACTACAGTACCTATAATACGAATTTTCTGATTCTAAAAGGGGATTTGCTCTGTCTGGAGTGAAGGTTATTTTTCAGGATTACAGTTAGATAAGAACATTGATATTGCTGTGTCCTTTAGGACATCCCCTCTGTCCCAGCAGAAGTAAACAAGACTCTCCATTCAGCTACATCACTCTGAAGTAACTCAACTAACTCTAACGAAGCTTCAGTGATGTAAATCCGCTGTAATTCAGGAATGGTTTAATCCACGCATTTTTCAACATGATGAGCTCAGAAGTGGCCAAAATGACTAATGGGACCTCAACACCCACATCTTTAACCTCCAGGAACAAAGGAAGAAAGAGGGAGCAGGAGGAAGGAAGACCAAACACAGATCTCAGGAAATCAAAAAGCTGCTTTCAAAACCCATCTGATTTTAAAAAGATCTGATGCATACGTAGGAGGAAGCAGCAGTTTTTTTGGCAATTATGGGACAAATGCCAAAAAGTCAACTGCATTAGGAAGTCATTCTCTCCCTGCACAGTACAAAGAGATGAGCAAACACACAAACAGGCAGAAATGCTGATGGTCAGAGACCTGAACTATGTGCCAAATCTTCCCAGTCCCGAAATCTCCCTGTTGATACAAAGGAAGAGATGAACTAGATCAGCAATCATTTAATTCAGTGCTCAAACAACTAAACTAACATGTTAACACATTGAAAATTATAAACAATAAAAGAAATCAGAACTATTTCAACACAATTATTTTCAGCAACAGCAACATTTTCACTTCTGGATCTGTAAGTGACTGTTCAGATGATCAATCAGTCTGCAGGAAACATTAAACCTTCAACGCGACCGACCTACCCTGGCGAATCTGCTGCCACATACAAAGGACAATTTACCAAAGCGGGAGAAACAAAACCCACCCATTGTAGAAGCTGGTGTTCTTCCCATCATTACTCATCTTGAAAAAAAGCCAGAAGTGTCCTCCGGACACCTTTAAAGCCAACCCGTTAATGGATTTCAGAGACAGAGAAGGGAAGAGGATGCAGCCGGCACCACCCGCAGCCAGCACAGGACACAGAGCCGCGCTCAGCCACCTCGAACCAAAACCTGCCATTTCCAGCTTACACAGAAAAAAGCTAATTAAAATGCTGCAGGCCTGACATCGAGATTTCAGATGATGACCTCTCCACCCCATCCCCCAGAAACAGTTACAATTATTAAGCAGCATGTCAAAACCATAACATCTTAGATTTTTTTTGCCATAAGACAGCCCCAAACATTGCCCTAATTTTGCCTTTTCTATTCCCGCTACTGCAGAAATTCCCCACCACGATCAAATTACCCGTCAGTCTCCACCAGCATACACTGAGAGGAGAGAAAAATAATTGCAAGAGTCTTTTAAGATCTCAGGCCATTTCTTAAAGCTCTTTTCTCAGCCTGTCCTAGCGTTTTACTCCCTCTACGAAATGCGGACACACCGCAGTCATCCAGAGCAGCTTCCACCCGAGCATAAAGAAGTTTGGCTTACGACCTACAAAATAACAGGAGTAAATACCCAATTATAATATGCATCTAAAATATAAATTTAGACTTCAGCTGATTAAAAAAAGGTAAATATAAATCAGGTTTATGTTGAGAAACAGCCAGATCTGGCATTCATTAAGTGTTGCTCTTATTAACATGCCATTCACTATGTTTCCTTGCCACATGTATAGATATTACTTGTTAAACTTCAAAATCTCAGACACTGGCAAGAGAGCCGGAGACAGACACCCTTATTAATCTGAACCAGCAGCTGTGAGAATTACTGTGGATTCCATTTTTAGGAATAAGCAAGTTTCAGAGTGGTAAGAAAACAAAAAGATAAAGCAACACAAAGCAGGGTTATTTATTTTGACAGCTGCAGTTTAGTTGTTTTAACTGTTTATGATGGTTCTAAAAGCAACTCTGAAATCCACTTTGTAAAAATAAGGAAGCCTCAGTAACAGCGGCCAGGCTGCAAGTCCGGAGAGGAGACACAGCCGAACCACGTGTTTTGGGGTTGGGGACAGCCGTCGGGAAAGTGGGGGGACACCAGCAAAGGGCTCCGGTGCCCCCACGGGCTGCCCGGTGGGGTTAGGGATGCTCCTGGGAGCCGCGCATCCCTGATGCACAGCCCCCGGTGGGTGCGGGTCCCTGCCAGCGCCCCGAGCACGGGCAGGCAGACATGACCCCGAGACCCGCTGCCCGACCCCAAAGCCCTCCCAGTTTTGTCAGGGTAGGTG
This sequence comes from Pygoscelis adeliae, assembly GCF_000699105.1. Taxonomy (NCBI): domain Eukaryota; kingdom Metazoa; phylum Chordata; class Aves; order Sphenisciformes; family Spheniscidae; genus Pygoscelis; species Pygoscelis adeliae. The sequence continues at coordinate 907,389 of NW_008825253.1, forward strand.
TTACTGCCGGTAACGGTGGCCACGGGGCATCCTGCTCCCGGCTGGCTCCCGTTGCTTAAACCTCTGCAGGTGTCACCCGCCCGCCCGAGCAAAGCATCCATAACAATGACCCCGGTTTGCTTTATTGGTTTAAAATAAATATGAACATGCTTCCCTTCAGCGGAAATTAGACCTAGCAACACAGAGTATTTAGCATTAATATATTCCAAATATTTAATTCCCATTTGCCTGAGGGGCATGATAAATTACCATCTCTAGGTCCTTTATTTCCTGTGCCTGAAAACGGGTCATACCTTGATGCACCTTGGAAAGGTCTTGCCAAAAGCGAGGGCAGCGGGAGCCTGCAGGGAGCGCGCA
>NW_008825253.1:907835-914401 GCF_000699105.1 Pygoscelis adeliae
CTCTGTTCCCCCAGCCGCTGCTTCTGCAGCAGGGACATTGGGATGGGGACCACGCGCGGCAGGACGGGCTCCAACACAAAGATGCAGCCCCAAAGGAAAAAGGAGAGGGATGGAGAGGAGAAAAACTTCCAAAACAAACCCCAAATTTATCACTACAGAAGTAGCAAGGAAACTTCCAACGCTGAGTTTGTTTCTGCGTGAACATGAATTCCTCAGTAACCTTGTTTTTTTCTTGAAAACATTGAAACTAGAGGAAAACAGACCACTTTATATGTGTTTTCACATACACTTTTTCACTGGGGGGCCCCATATCTTAGCTCTGATATCCATCAGTAGAAGTTCTGCACATACCCTAGGACTTCATTAAATAAAATTAAGAACTACCAGACCAAGTCTGCTTTTAATGACACAGACACAGTTAACTGGCACTAACAGCACATCTTCTATGAGAATGATCACTGTTAATATTGCCTGAAGAAAAACAAGGCTCTCAATTCCTGGAAGTTATGAGCCACCCTATTTTTTGGAAAACACTACGCATTCGTTTTATGGTTGAGAATGCCAGCTGGGATAAATTACTTTCACTTTGCCTATTTTCCCCAACACTTGGAAAATAATGTATATTTTTCTTTGTTTTCTGGCCACTTTGCAGAGTTGTTGCCTATTACTGAACATTCAATATCATTACGTATTAACAAAACATAAAAGTATTCCTCCAAAAACACTTTCCTGAAAGGAAACTCCCAGAAAAGCCACACTCGGCTTCCAAGGAGGCAGAATTCAACATCAAACTTGGCAAAAATGGCAACTTATATATTATTTTATACTTTTTAAACAAACAAAAAAAAAATCAAACAAAGAACCCCATCATTTACACCTTTGGCAAAGGTGGGGCCATGACTCTGAACACAGATTTGTTGGTCACGTACAAAGGTGGGCAACCCATGGTCAACATCTAATAGGATTTATAACGACCACAGTAAATTAAAAGGTAATGCAAAGTTACTCCTTAACTCCTCCTGAATCATTGCACACACAGTACTATATGCCCTGTGTTTCCTTTTTTCACGCTATTTTAATAAATCCAGCAAAACAGAATTATTCAGGTAAGAAACAAATTGTAAACAGGGATAGTAGAGCAGAGCACAATGACAAAAAAAGTAATAACTGCCTGCCTGGGTAAACGGGAGCGTTTCTTTACTGAGACACTCAGGAAAGCCAAGCCAAAGGGCTCAGAGACACCATCTAATTGCGAAGGTTGAAGAGCTGCTGTTCAACAGCTCTTGGTAATTCGCCTAAATGAGGAGTTTTCCCCTGGTAACTCTGCCCGTCACCTGGCAGCCCAGGGGCACCACTCAAAGCAGACGGCTCAGTCTGTCAGCACACAGACCCATCACAGAGGTGCTCCAACGGTGGCACTGGTCACCTAATCCTGGGACAAATCCTTCCCCCGACAGAGTTATCAGGGAGTTCGGGTGACAGTCCCGCGCTCGGCTCCCTCCCCAGCCCAGGTCGCGGGGTGGGAGGGCTGAGCATCGCTCGCCCCACCAAGCGCCGGAGCCTGCACTGTGGTCCAGGCTGTGCCTCGCAGACGGAGGAGGGTGGCAGGCACACCCGAGCCCTAAAACCGGTGAGCTTGGTGCCTAAAGATGGTGCTGAGCATCGCTCCATTCTCCCCTTTTGCTTGCACTTTGCATGCATCGCCACAGAAGCCGCTGCTCTGCCGACCTGTCCCCTCCGACGCAGTTTCCAAGCCCAAATTCATCTGGGACAGGAGCAAATATACTTGAGAGACCTGAGCTGTCACGCTGAACTGTCAAGAGAATAATTTGATGGGAAAAGTATCAAGGGAGCGATCAAGAAAATCTCGGAAAGGAAATTAAAACAGATATATGTTCCCAAAGTTACAACATCCACTTCAAACTTGCGCTAGCTGAAATCTGCATTTACCCAAGGCAAAGTAGCTACATAATTGCACTCCGCAGAAATGACTATGCAAGACTAAACATGTGCCGCAGGCTCCGTGGGAAGTCTCCAGTCTTCCACAATCCGCTTCAGGCCGTGCCATTGCCTCAGTTTACCTCCTCTCCCGTGTCCTTTGGGCCAGGTGGCTTTGCCCTGTAATTCAGGTACCACCACACCAGGCACCAAAGCGATGCAGCCCTGCTCCCGACCCACTCCCAGGCACCGGCGGTGGCACCGGCAGCGCCGGCAGGTTTAGAACTGCGGGGCTCTTCATTTCTTGTTTTCTGCCTCATCCATCAAGCCAATTTCCCTTGACAGGGAATTAAGTATGCTAATTATTTCTGTCCCACGGTATTGCACCCCCTCCAGCTGCAGGGTCTGGACAACTGTTGCTGCATCTATAGGGCCAGAGAAATCGATGGAGGAATCCTGAAGCTCCTGACACAGCAACGTTATGAAGCAACAGCTAATATTTTAAGCCTCACAATTCTATTTTTATTCATGTCTACATCCCATAGTCGGTAACAAAACACAGCAATAAAAAGACAACCCTAAATCCAGTCCCGTCTTTCCTCTCCTCTAGCCAGGAGATCATAAAAAAAAACCCAAACCAAAATAACAATAAAAACAAACAAAAAAGAAACCCCACCACCACACTCACAGGATCCAATCTTTCATTTTAAATTGTCCAACAGTTTAGCTGGCAAGGCTGTTTTTTCCAGGAATGCATTTTTAAAATCATTAGCCCTTTCGCTACTTCCTAGAGCTCTTAACAACTATTTATTACTTATCGCTTCTGCTACAAAATCAAAACCAATTGCAAATTAATTTTTGGAGATGTTTAGAGCAGGAATTTTGCTCTGTTTGTGACCGCAGGTATTCAGTATTGTTTCCTAAGGATGTAGCAGCATGAAGGCTGCTCACCCAGACTCTGTTGTCAAGAGAAGCCTGGATGACCGTGGCCTGGCCGCCACTTGCGGGCTGGCTGGCCCAGCCTGCCAGTGAGGTGTGAAAACCCAGCAGTGCTGAGCAAAGGGTTTGCACAGCCAGTTTATCAGCAAAGAGACCCCGACGCTCACGCAACCCCTGGTCACAGTCCTGATCCAGGTCACCCCAACAAAATAACTCCCTTGCCCCTCTGACGGATCCTGCATCCCTGCATCTTTCCGAAGACAGACACGGGGTTGGGCTTCTCAGCAAACATCTACCTACAGCAACTCCAGAACGATCCCCCTTCTCCAGCCCAGCTGCAAACGCCGTGAAGCCTTCCTAGTAAAGAAAGGAGGGGAGAAGAAAAGCAGCATGTTTTCCCACCAACATTACCATTCCCCGAGTTCCGCTGAGAAGCTGCCAGTTGGAAGGATTCGGCAGTTTAATGATAACATAACACAGCGTACAGCAAGATTTTCCTTTGCCCCTCGCCGCCCCAGCCAGCCACGGTTATGCTGCCGACAACCTGGGTGGTGGGTTTCCCATGTGTGTGACATCAAATTCACTTGTGAGGATGTTTTGTAGCATATAATTAGAATTTTTGCTTCTAATTTGAAGAAGCAGCTTTTTATATTTTTATATAAACCGCTGAAATCAACCACATTTAAAAAAAAAAAAAACTCACACAGGATAGTGACAACTGATATTAAACAGCTATTCACATATGTCCCAATACCACAAGCCTCATACACCCGCTCGGTTCTCCCTGCTGTAAGAAATCCAAATGACTCCAGTGCATAAAATGAATCATACGAATTAATCACTGGCTTTTCTGTCCTCACTCTACAGTGTTATTAATTCAGGCTGAAAACGCGTGTGCCCCAGAACAGAGAGTTATCCAGCAAGGGAGCGTGTACTTCGTTAAGCATTCAGCAACGTAAAGCCAACCTGGAAATGCAAAATAGCAGGTACTGCTTGGGGAGTTTCCATACAAATGGTTATCAATACCCCAAAGCAGGGGAAAACATCCTGCAACTGCTTTAATGCTGAAATTGCAAGTGAATGGAAACACCTCTAAAACAGTCGCTCAAAGAATGCATTCTTTTTATCGATAGAAATAACTACCCACTCTTTGATGCAAACTTTCAATCATTAATGGGAAACTTGTCAGTAAAGCTGGGGGCTGAAATTCAGTAACTGGAAACACATGTGAAGGTAGCCCGAACACCAGCACCGCTTACTCCAGTGATTTATCATCCACCTGAGCCCGCGGTATGCCCACACCAATAAAGCCCTGGATGGAAGGGAGAAAAACCGTTTTATTCAAAAAATCATTTGAAACACAGTAAGGGAACCAAAAGCAATTCTAAAGCATCTGCATTACTTGTTAAAATAATTACTCTATAAAATAGCCAATTTTTAAATGTTACCATGTACAGTAAACTGCTATACAAAAAAATACTCCTCTCTAATAAACGTAGTATTGCTCAGTTGGTCTAGGAAGCCATTCAAAAGAGATCAATAGCTTTTTAGCGTGACACAATGTCCCACTCTAAATGACGACACGGAAGGACAAGTACAGATACCAAAGATAAAACATTTTTTAAAGCATCTAGAAATGCGGAAATAAAGAGAACTGAGCACAGCAAGCCTCTGGACCAAAAGGAGTGAGAAAGTGCATCGTTTCAAAAGAGCAGCCCAGATCCTCTTCCAACCGATGCATCTGCAGAGAGGGGAGTTTTTAGCCATTATCTGGAATTTCTGGAGATGCCTGCTGGTCTGCGGAGTTATTTCCATTACAGGGGGGTCCCCAGAGGGTGACCCCGCAAAGCTGCACGTGTGACAAAACCTACAGCTCCCGCCGGCCCCGGCTGCACCAGTTCAAGGCAGCGGGTATCAGCAGTCCAGCAGCAGAGGTTATTTTCTGGCAATCACATGAACCTTCTAGTTCACAGCAGTTTTATACCTGGTGCTGGTATAAATATAGACTATTTTGCCTACCATGTGTGCACGGCCAGGGACACAACTGCAAAACCGACTACTTACTTTCACGTACAACCCGAGCAGGAAAAGAAGCTGCTGGCAACCCAGGATTTAGAAGTGAAATAAAGCACTTGAGAAAGATATTCATGTACAGGATAATTTTCCAAAGAGAAAGTGCTGACCCTTAAAGAGTGGCATGTGTCAGGAGTTTTTTAATTTACTTTAAACTCACAAAGGAGAAGTTCAAAATGCTGTTTGCAACCATAAGTTAAAGTTAAAAGGTATTCAATAAAAATGTACACCGATTTCTTCTGGACGTAAATCCACAAGGTAAGATTGTGCAACATCAGTACTTCATATTTAATAATAACAAACAGATGGGAAAATATTATAATAAATTATTATAACTGTCCAAGCTGTGTGCCAGAAAGTCTTGGCCAAATTCCCCTGCTTAACTATCTATATACCATTTTCACTGCGCAGATCTCGGAGCTCTCCTTATTCCTGTAGATTGAAATATATGCATCAAGCTACTTTTGTTCAAAATTAAACAAACAAAATTACCATCTGAGCTACACTGTAGGGCTGACAACACTGCCAAACGTGAGCAAGGATTTTATATGACAAGCTGTGCCGTTATCACGACACAGAAGGAGCTGCACCACGGATCACAAGACCCAGCAGCCCACGAGAAACCCCCAAGGATGTGGATTTATGTTTGCTCTGAGGTCTGGTTCGCTCCTGTATCTGGGGGTAAGTTTTAAAGCCCAAATGACACTTCAGATGGAACCTCACCCACTCTGCAGCAAGGACACAGGCAAGACAGCTCTTAACGCTGAAAGCCCTCCAACTCCCTTCCCAAGGGCTCGACAACCAACACAGCTGTAAATCCTGGAGCCTTTTAGGACAAAGATCTCTGCGCCGTGCCCGCGGATACGCACGGGTGTGGAAATCGGCGGGGAGCGATGCTGCTCTGTGCCAGCGCCTGCCCCGGGCAGAGCCCGGGCGACATCGGGGCCCCGTGGCCGCTCCCGGCCCCGGCTCAGTTGCTGGCATTTGGGGCTGCTCAGCGCCGGCATCGCCTGGGCAATTCCCAGAAAGGGCCCAGGGCACCGGGTTAACCTCCTGCTGGAGCCTCGGGATGAAGGCACACACGTTTCCATGAAAGCATCAATTCCTATAGCTGGATTTTCTGGAGCTCAAATTTAAAGTGTTGAATCTCAAGCACTGAATCTTGACTTTAAAGTGTTCTCCTCCTCCTCTCCCTGGCCATTAGCTATCAGGCACGTCTGCTTTAAAAGCAGAAGAGGTCATATTAAGAAGCAAGCCACTTAAATGAGAACGTAATATATTTATCAGCTAAATACAGAGGACACAAAGTGGCATTTTAAAGCTTAGTAAAGTGCAGAATAGATGGGAAGAGCTACAGCTCTGTGTTATCCCCTTGGACACCTCCCCGGCATCTCCTTCCCCCTTGCTGCCCTTCCCCAGCCCTCTGGTAATTTTTCAGTGGCTCCAAGCGGAGCGGAGCAGCCCGGCGTGCCGGCTCTGTGCCGTGCTTTCCTCCGAGCGAGATATCCAGCTCAGCTGGGCAGATCCAACTGCACTGACGCTATTCCAGATTTACACCCGGAATTCGGCCCTCGTGTTTACCAAACTGCATTTAAAAAAAAAAAAAAAAAAAAAAA
>NW_008825253.1:914434-939672 GCF_000699105.1 Pygoscelis adeliae
GTGACAATTGGCGATAACAAACGGCTGTCCCGCCGCGACAGCAGCCCGTCACTCCCACCGCTGACAGCCTTCCTCCTGCAGCTGCGAGGCCGAGCAGAGACATCACACGGGGGAACTGAGCTCTGCCACGCGCTCCAGCTCTCCATTTGAAAATAACAGCATTACCTCAGCAATCTGAAACAAGGGACGAGAACGATTTCCCCATCGGTTTCTACCCCTCATCCTTCACCTTTCCCCACTGCTCCTTTCCCCCAGAGGAGCCTTCCTGACGTCTCCTCCCTACCCTGCACCCAGATTGCTCATTGCTTATTTATTACATAGCCTGTTTATTCCCCCCCTCACTCTTTTTTGTGGGATCATCTTTGCTCTCTCCTTTCACCCCTCCCACACAAAAGTACCACCCTATTTCTGGAGGATTGCAGGATGACTTTTCCCCTCAGTACCACCGCTCAGCTCCCAGGCAGATCTCCACCGCGTGCAAGTGCAGTCATCCTGCGCTAGCCCCAACCCCTCCTTTGCAGAGGAAAAAAAATCCCCATCTGCAGAAGGCAGGCGGCTGGGTGGTGACAGCAGACCAGGCTGGAACTGCAGGACCTATTCCTGACTTTGCAGTTTCCCACCCATCCCTGGAAGCCGTCCCTGCATGGGCTTCGGCAGGCAGGTCGGAGCCTGGCCTGCCCACGCAGCGAGCCGGCCAGCCCCGAGCCAGCTCCAGGGAGGTTGAGCAATCCTTGCTGAGAGGCTCAGTCTGCACGGCTAAAACCACAGCCTGCCGCCCGGGATTCCTTGTCCTTCCTACTCGCAGAAGCAAAGGGCTCCATCCCGCAGGTCTTCTAGCCGAGCTCGAGGTTAGTTGCTGGATTGGACACCACCCAGCATGGCTCAGACAAACATGAAATGAAACAGAAAATTACCCCGTATCTCCTCCCTGATAAATGTTCGTAATAAATGGTAAATCAAGCAGTAACCTCATAAACCTCCACACCTCAGCTACCTGCTCCACTAAAACCCAGAGCTGTTTAGCCCCGTTTTAATGGTGGTTTAATCACCTAATAGCCTGAAAGCATAGGATAGAAATCAAAATCCCACTACTAAAACACTGTTATTTTAGGCACTATGCCTTAACCGAGTGCAACCTCCCGCTCTTACGTAGCAGCTTTACATAAAGGTCTGGAAGGACCTTGGGGAAAGCCTTATCCCCATCTGATGTCAAGGGAAACAGGACGTGGAAGATGCAGTTAACGCGCACCAGGCAAGCGGGACCATGGCCCCAGGCTCATCTCCCTCCCCAGCGATAACACAGCCTGCCCCCTCCCTGCGACAGGTACGTACCCTGGGGGACGGACCACCTCCTCCAGGCATTAAGCCTTCTGCTGAGTGAGGAGAGGAGCCACTTTTGTTCCTCCTGAGACGATAAAGCATGGCATCACGCACCTTCCTCCTCCCCTCCTGGCCGGCACACCTGCGGCTCATGAGCCGGCACCCTCTCCGGCTTTGCTACCTGCAGTTTTCCTGCCATTCAAGGGTTTTCCTAGAGGGATTATGACTTGGACAGATAATTTTGGCATGCATGCAGGCACTCCCCCATACAAAAGAATATGAAAATACAAGAGAGTTGCACTCAAAGCACCAACTGTTCTGAACCAAGGCAAGAGAGCCAAGGTACAGGCAGAGATTTCAGTGCTGGAAATTGCAGGGTAGAATTTACTTTGAAATCCTGACACTTATCTCTTTTGACTAACATAAAATATGTACCTTGGCTCATGCTCACTTCCTATATACGACTGGGAAGAGGATGGCTTAACACTGCGGTTTCACCCAGTTTAGAAACGGAAAAGAAACCCATGAGAAAATTATTTCGCTAGACTAAAAATAAATAAATGAATCAAATTTTTTGAGAGTTTAAGGGAACATGTCAGATGCAATGAGGAGGCGGTCAGAAGTATTTGGCTAGGTAGCATTCTCCTTAAACCAAAACTGATAACATAAAACTGCAATACTCAAGCGCTAGTACGGTATTTAAGAAAATAAGGGCATCCCACTCAGCAGCGTGCTGAAGCACACGGGGCTCAGTCGGAAGCACATGCATCGGCTTCAAATTCTGTGCAAAGATGCCACGAATCATATAAAAACACACAAGATATTTCAACTCCCAGATGCCGCAGATAAATTCCTTACAGTCAGACAAGATGCTTTGGGGACAGTAAGAAAACCGGCAGCTCCAAGGCCCAAGCTCCCTGGTGCGGTGTCTTTGAGACACCACTCAACACAACTCAACAGCACAGCACGCGCTTTTCTCTGCACGCCCTCTCTTTTGTTTCAGATTTTGCACATTCGCTCTTGGAACGATTTTACCCGAAATCTGAAGTTCAGACGATGCTCAAGAATGCAGTCAAATCCCATTAAGTTTACAAAGATACAGGTTTTAAATGATGCTAAGTCATTAAACATTTTCTTCGCACAAATCAGTCAGTTTGCTCACATTTAAATCCAAGGAGAGGTAAGTAAATGCAGTATTTCTGGTTGCTTCTAAGCCTACAGATTTGATTTTAATTTGCCTTTCAGGTGCTGCACAGTTCCACTTTTTTGCATGCACAAACACACTAATGCAAGCACACTTTTTGCTATAGTAAATGTAACTGCCTTCTGAATTTCTCCGTACTAAGTCTTTCTGAACTACGACACGCTTTTTTCTAATTTAAAGATGGCAAGACAAACAGAGTTGCAAAAATTTCAGAAATGTTGACTTCATTTTTCTGATCCAGAAATCTGTTCACACCGGTGCATTCCCACGAATAAACTCCGTTTCAAGGAAATGACATTTTTGGACAAAGGAACTTTAAGAAGAAATCCATAGACGGCTCCATTCATGCAGTCACTCACTTTTGCATCAATTTTTCCAAAGACAGTGAAGAGTGACAGCTTGTTCCCTGCTCCGGGGAGATCAAGGAGTCCAGCACTTAGAGGAAGATCAAACTTGACCTCTGGCTCTCACTCCATTACCCTACGCCAGTACTTCTACTGGTCTTTATACGTGGAGTGAACACAGAAAACGCAACGAACTTCAAAATACAGCCTTGTGAAGAAACACACAGGCTTCAAAAAGGGACTCTGCCAGCACAAATACATTAACCTCTTTAGCCCTCAGCAGCATCAAACAGTCAAATAAATACCCTTAAAAAGATGACTTAAAAGAAGGAAAAAAAAAAAAACCAAACAAACCAACCCACACCACTCCTCCTCCTCCCAGCAAGAAAAAGGAGACAAAAAGAATAGATGAGAGCACGCTAGAATACCTGTCCCTTTGTTTTATTGGTCAAGCCCCTGGATTAATACTGTTTTTTAATGCATGGCCAAAAAAAAGTTAGTACCAGATACAAATGGGCAGGAATAGCAAAGTGTCCTTCCTCCTTCCAGAATGCCATTTCCATCGGATGCTCCCTCCACATCTGCGTCCGAGCAGTTGGGATTTTGCACAGAGACATTCAGGGTATGGTGCAGTTCTGCTGCTGATTCTCCAGACAAATTGCTTTTTAAATCCTATGACTTATTAAAAAAGACAAAAGATCTAGACCATTTAACCTGACCCAAACTGCAGTGCATTTCTGTTCACCAAACATTCCTGACGGAAGGCATCCCAAAAATCTAGGAATTCCACTCAAACTTCCACACTCCAGATCAAATCCAGAATAGAGGAAGGATGAAGAATATGCCGATAGAGTTGGATTCCTTAAAAAGGGCCCACACGCTCACCGACCTTCCTCAGAGGTCCACACACAACTTCCTTTTGCTGCCCAGAGATGCCAAGTGCCGAGACCTCAACCCTTTAATTTGTAATTCTACCATATACCTCGGGAACATCCAACAAGACCCACCATCCCCAAGAAGAATGGCGCTCCGAAACTTTACATTCAGAGCTGTACTCATCCTCTATAAACTACTGCCGTAAAACTTCTATGTGATGTATATCAGGTCAGAAAAAGGGCATTTGAATGGTTAACCAGACAGATAAATCAGATGCACGTTAGAAATGACAGTGTGGTTAATGAAAAATAAAACCAGCAGCAGTTCCTTGGAAGTCCTTCAGTTTCTTATTAGTATTATTATTCAGGGGTTATTCTGCACATCAAGGTTTATTTAACTTCAGAAAAACAGAAAAATAAAAATAAAACTTGTTCTCCCATGCCAGACTTGAACTTCTGAACGAAGCATGCCTTGAAGACAACTCTGCCCATCTCTCATCCTCCTTCCATCAAAAGCCTGGCGATATCACAATGAATTTAAATAGCGCCTTGCTGAGAAGCGTCAGCCTGTTGAAGCCAGCACTGTCATGGAGCTAGCCCATTGTTTTCACTGGATTCTCCCCAACTCGTCTTTCTCACTAAAAATCAGAAAAAACTTCACTATCTATCTCCCACTTTTGAGGTGTACTATGCTTTTACGTTGGCCTTCCGGCTTGCAAGACACATTCACTAGAGCTGACTGCTTTCTAAAAGGTAAACCCAAGTAGAAGGACTATGCCTGGGCTGTGCTGACTCTTGGCATTTATGACAACTGGCAAGTATTGCAGGGACAACAAGGGTGCCGTTATTCCTGCTCGGCAGCTCGCAGCAGCCCGCTCAAGATCCTTCACACATGGTAACACACAGGTGAGCGCTATGGCCAGAAAGAGGGTACTATCCAGAAGCAGAAAACCCGGCAGTAACCCATGAATGAGGTGAGGACATAAAATAAAGCCGACGTCCTCTGCGATTGCCTAAACGCTTAACAAAATCCTATTTCAAACAGTTGTCTGAGTTTTGTTTTTAAAAATAGAGCAAAAGGAAAAAATAATCGCACAGTACAGTATTTACAGGAACAATTTTGTGGTTATTGTACAAGGCTAGCCTTGCTGAAAAACTTTGCTCCAGTTTTGCAGAGGGAAAATTTATGCTTTTGTGCAATGAAATAAGAACAACCAAAAGAGGGAGAAGCAACAACTCCCAACAGTCAGTACAACTGCTGCAACCTCTTGCTAACCCACAACGTGAGCGAGGTCAGAGCGGTCATACCTGCCTGGTCACATTTGGAAAACCCGTCTGTGCTGTAAGACATGGATGGTAGCTCTGCAGATGGCACTCTCGCCCGCGCTGCACCTCCCCGTGCCTCCTCGCTGCCGACCTGGTCCCGAATCCGAGCACACCCAGCGTTACAGCAGGGCTGGGCAGGTGGAGCTCCGCTTTTCTGAATGATGTACAAAACTGAGGATCTTATCGCTGGGGTCATTAAAATTCCCACAGGCTTTTCTGAAGGAGTGGGGAAATTAATCACCCTCTCCCGGCCACACTCCAACTGGGTAATTACATTCGACCTCCTTAAACCCCCCCAAACAAGTGGACATTGTGTTCAGGTTACCCTGTCTCACACCGTGCACCTTCCCTGTGCATTATTAGACAGTGCTAGACCTCAACCCGAAGTGGTGGAAGCCTTTTGGTGGTGGGCAGCATTTCCCTTGCCTATAGCGAGTTTGGAACAAGCTTTTTTTCTTTGGCAAAAGAAATGCCTTCTTTTTTTTACACAAACAAGTAGCAATCAGTCCAAGCTGGGATGTTTGGATATAAGTCAAATCCTCCTCAAAAATTTGAGCATGATCAGAGCCAGTGCCTTTGTTCAGATATACCTCTCTATGAAAAGGCTACTACAGAGATTTTTTTTTTTTTTTTTAAAGAAGTGAGCTGGCACTTTTATTAACCCTAGTCTTGTTTTTGCTTTTGTACAGGAAGCCGCAGCTGGGAACACTGCACAAACTCACAAGTTTAATGGAAAGGCTTAACACAAATCCGACGTAAGCTCAGGATAGCAGATAATGGAGACGCTAATGCAAGATAAGGAGAACAACTGCTGGCTTTATAACGCACACAAGTGAACTCAGTGCCAGTACCAAACTGTTCAGGTATGACTGTGAATAGGTGCACTCTTACATACTTATAGCAATTAAGTTAATCGAACTGCATTGTCTTTCTCCTAGTACAAAGATGCCCAGATTTAAAATAAATACCCACATACACAAATTTTCTCTCGTTAGAATCTTGTTAAAAGGATAAAAATCTAAGCAGACATTAATACCATTGCAATAAGCACATTAAATCCTTTCCTTATAGAGGAGGAAAAGCACCCAAAAGGGGAGAATGCATTTCAGGAGAAAATGCGGAGGTTATGAAGCTTTGAATACAATACCCTTGCTATTTGCAAACAGATTTGCAAAAACAGAAGCTATGATTATAATTGCAAATTACTACACCTGCTCCAGGCCAAACTGGGCATCGCAGCTCGATCTGTGTGATAGCATCCGAGCGCTCGCCAGAGATGCAGCGCTCGCGTGCGAGCCCGACGCCGACCGAACAATGGGGCTGCCTGTCGCCACTGCTGGCAAAGGCTGAGGCTTCTGCATCCTCGTGCAGGCTGTGCCCATTTTTGAAGCACACACTGAACAAAATACCCTGTAATCCACTGCATCCCAAGACCCGTACATGACATCTATGCTACCAGACCTTCAAGACCTCTTTTTTTTTTTTCTTTTGCTGTTATATCTTTAATTCCTGCAGCTTTCTCCCCACAGTGCAGGTTTTCAGGCAGACTAGGCACATCACTAATGAAAACACACAGACGCTCATTTTGCATTTCCACCGTACCTTTAACGCTAAGGTTTCAAAGGGATGCAGCAATTCAGCTACCTCGCAGAGCACAAATGGCACTCACGTCACACGTGGGCACCCTGCCATACCGTTCTATGTCCCTGACTACTCACTGTAATGACTGTATAAAGGCTTTTGGCTTTTATGCCATTGTATGCCAGCTGTAGGAGGGCCAATGACAACAAATCCATAATATGGGGAGAACATCCTTGACCTACGCCGAAGTCAAGGCACTGACTGTCCATTGACACTTTTTGGGAATAATTTTAACTGAAACAGTAAAGCTTCTCATCACTGATGCCATGCACCGCGCAGCACGGCATTTCTGCTCCACCAAGAGCTAAAAGCTTAGCTTAAGCACCACAGACTGAAATAGGAGATAAGTCTCTTGGCCCCAACAACATACGCCTGCCTTCTAATTGTGGTCAATGTCTTTCCAAACTACAGGAGACAAGGATCCAACTTCTCTGCTTTAAAACTAATACTGGAGGAAATGTCATTTAACTTAACTTTGGCAATGCATTCAGGCAAGAGCCTTAATCAAGGAGAGCTCCACTCTTGCTAGTCACCCAGTCCAACTCGCCGCCTTCTGAGGAAAATCTCTGCCTGCAAAAAACATTTTTGTTTGTTTCCTTTTTATTAAGGCTGGGACAAAAGTCAGTCACAAGAGCTGTGGAGAAACAATTTGCTTAGGGAAAGGGTTTCCCAGTTTCTGCAAGACCAGCGTTCCCATTCCACCCACTTACATTCCTGTACTAAGAGAAAATAAAATCACATCCGCAGGCCGGTCATCAGTTACACAGGTCGACATCCAGGCAACATGGCAGACGGCTGAAAGAAAATTACTTGCACGGAAGGATCTTGTTTGAAGAAGTTATGCTCTCATTCCAGCACCACCATTTACATCAGTCCTCCTTGTTAAGAAGTATTTTATCCCTTAAAATCATTTGCATAATTGCCGCAATCAAAGGCACTACTTTACAGTAATAACTTTAATGGCAGATTTTTCCTTAAACATTCTTTTTAAAAGGTACCTCCCAAGGTTGGTGCATCCATGTGCCGGTAAAAATAAAGACAGGAGGTGACACTCAGGAAACACATGGTGTAGAGAGGGACCAGTCGCTTTTTGGTTTGTGCTTCCTTTATGGAAAATCACTTTCTGATGCTCAAAATGCATCCCAGAACGTAAAACTTTGTCACTTAAACAGCAGCCTAGTTGGTACGTGGGGCAACTCCCTGTTTTTTTTCTATTAATTTTGATATTTACTATCTGTAATCTTATTATGGGGAAATCTGGCTTCTTTGCAGGCTAAAACAAGGTCTTGTAAGTGAGAGTCTACGTCTCGCTCTTCAACTTGCCTTCCCTGATTATCAGTTAGCAACGAAAAACATGAAGCCTGACAAGTGCATTCAGTACATACATCAGTGACTCCCTGGGTGATGTATCATTACTTTGGGGATGTACCATTAACACATGGACAGTCATTTCAGCAGCCAGACAACAAAGAAAACCACCAGCAAAACGTTAAATACAGCTTACAAGTTTTGTATTATTTCATGCCTTCAGTTCAGTAGTTGCAGACATCTACAAACAGGGAAGCTACTGTGCCAAAAATATATATATATACACACACAAAAGAACTGGAAGTCCCTTCTCCAAAGACCTTGTGGTTTCAGAAGGAGGTATCACAGGAAGCCTGGACAAGCAGCCAGGTGCATGGATGGGGAGGGAATACATACGAAGTTGATAGTTGCTCAGCACTTTTGGGGCATGGGACTTGCTACAGCAATTTTCTTTACAAGTAGGAGCTCTGGCCTGCCTTTCTCAGCTGCATGGAGACATGAGCACAAGAACACAAAGATAATGGCTACAGGGCTTCAGTAGCATTGTAAAGTTTATTTTTAAGATGGGCAAGAACCACTGGGCCAGTTCTGAATATAAAAAACGGACTTAGAGTAAACAAGCTAAGATCCAACGGGAAGTTAGCAGCAGAAGCCAGTTGGGATATCCACCTCCAGCTCCAGTGTGCTGTCCCGAGGTTTGTGTCCTCCAGATAACACAGCTTCATTTCAAACCCCGGGGTGCTCCGCCAATGCAGCTGCATCACCAAGTCGATGCTGGGAGGCTCCTCACGGGAAGCTTAACCAGGGCCCCGGGAGCATCATGGCTTTGTCCAAGTGGGCTCCACACCACATCTGTAGGGCAGCTCCTTCCCCCGAGCGGCATCAGCAGAGGACTTTGGGGGAACACTTCCACTTAATTGAGGTTCTCAAACCAGTCAGGCCTGAATGAAGGCATGTTGTCCTTTAATGCAGGTCTAATTACATTAAAACAAAATGCTTTCGTGAACATGGAGAAAGGCTGGAGAGAGAATCAGACAAGCTATAAATTAAAGCAGAGGATATGAATACCATGCAAGCTGCAGTGTTAGGGTTAACGTGGGTCTGGAAACAGTTTAGTGAAAACCTGGTGTGGCTAGGGGCCAGCTCCAAGTTTAGTTGCTTTGGGCTAATCGTTTCCTTCAGGCAGGCTACTCTAGCACACTAATAGGTTTTAATAAAAACTTCCAATTGGGCCAGTAAACCCCTCATTAAGCTGTTTTTAAAGCATGAATTTAAGAGCGGCGAGGGTAAAAGGTCATGAGGAGTATTTAATTCACAACGGCTGGCAAAAGGTGCTGTTGTGATTGAAAACACCAGAGTTCAAGTGTCCAGGGCCACATAAACATCCGACTCTGTCACTAGACCTGGTTAAGTGACAGCTTGAAAAATAGATTTAATAAGACAGAGAGAAAAGTTTCCCACTCTTACACGAGAAATAGGAACAGCAGATCACAATATTAGCCAGGAACAGGAACAGTCCGTAAGCAGCCCCGTCCCTCCCATCTCGGCGTGGGGGAGGATGAATAAATAGCAGTCTACGGCCATCTGGGTGTTCAACCCCGCAGCGATTCCCAGGGGCTTGCCGGGACGCTCACGCTGCAGCCTCACCGTCTCCTGCTGTGAACAGAACAAAGTTCCTTGGGAATAACACGGGCCAACCCGTCCTCCACGTCCTGCTGCCAGTGTCCCTCCCACATGCCTTCTGTACAGCGAGCTACCGGAGTAACAAGTGCCACCGGGTGCTAGCATGATACTTATGTGCTGCCATGCGGAAAAGCAAACCTCTGCCACTGAATTCTCTTGCGCTTGGGCAACCTCACACCCACCACGCAGACACTGCAGAGAGGTCTGCAGGAATCAACGGGTTAGCTCAGGGCACAGTTCAGCCCAGACACATCCCCATCTCAGTACACTTTTAAACTAAGCTTTGGAACTGCACTAGTGAGGTTTGACCTTAGTTTTTTCTACTTACTCTCATTTTTTCCCCGTGACTGCAGCGCTGCTCACTAGTATAGTGCAAGTAATATGAAAACTTTGCCCCTTCCTTGGAAACATGCACTCACAAAGGAGAAACATCTCAATCTTGTACAGCAAAAGCCAGAACCCCAGCTGTGCACTCTAACATTTCTTTTTATGTCAGTGCACATCTAAAATTCAAGATCCCTGAAGACCTTTTAAAAGAAAATCCTCCTTGGAACAATTTGCATTGAAGTAAAGAGTGAGGATTTAACAAGTAATGGAGAATTACGTACACTCGGCTCTCAACTTTTTATTCTACTTCTAATCAAAACACACTTCATCTTAAATTCTGACATAATAGATGCAATATAAAATTTGGAGGCAGGCATGGGTATGAACTAAATTATTTGCTTATTCCATGTTTACAGATAACGGAAAAAAACTAGAAGTTTAATTCACCCTTCAGTGATCATCGTCTCTCCATACCAAAATTAACAAGAAAGTTTACTGTAAGAGAAAAAAAAAGCTCTTACTTTTAAAATATGCTTCTAATTCTAGCCATACGGTTGGCCTGCAAAGAGTGCAGAAGCAAGGCTCTCTGGAACGATCCCCAAGGAAACATTTGCTTTGGCTCCAAATAGGACACTTTTGTGCATCAAGAGTCAAATAAGATCAGCTGCTTCTCAATCCTTTCTGTTTAATGATCCCGTTGATAGCCAAAAGGTAAACAGATGCATTTCTGTCTTTTCTGCATGTTCCTTGCTGGGAATCCAGATTGCTGCTCCAAGAGGTATCCAACAGCTATGGAGGCCACAACGTGGAGTCAGAATCTCCCTGGACAGTTGCATCATTTTCCCACACCACACCTGGATTTTTCCTCTACAGAGGGACGTGGCTGTCCATTACAACTCACGCGATCTTTGCAGCCTTTGTGCAGCTCTGCTTAGCTCTCCACTGTTGTCTCCTTCGACCAGTATCTCAGGACACACACTGGGCCATCAAACTGTCTTCTGAATATCTGGGGCTACTTAACACAATAAGGCAGAACAGAAGAAAGAGGACAAGAAAGCCTGTAAAAGAGCATCATCTTTTTCAAAGCCTCTGTTAGAACAGAGATAATAAATCACTATATTAAATCAGGCTTCCACTGAAAAAAAAAGTCCTTGGGGGTATCTCAGACAGAAGCATCATCAGGAACTACTGCTCTAGGAGAGCACACCCTTGCTCAGAAAGGGTCAGAAACAGCAAAGCTGTCAACACCACAAATCTGTTGAAGCAGCTTTGGTCTCATTCTAAGGCAGGAGAAAAGATGTCCTTAATTTTAAAGAAGGATAAAATAACAAGTTGACCTTGCTGGTTCTTTCTAGTCCCAGCACCACAGCTGCAACCTTCAGAGAGGGGGAGACCTGCCATTCCTGGAGCTGAGCCAGGACCAAGGGTGCTGAGCGAGGCCAGCTGGCTCGTGGTGGCACGCACAGGTCACGAAGGCACCTAGAAAGGGGCTTGAACAGAGAGGGCCATGGAGGCAAGCCCTTGGTACACCAAAGCTCAAGGAGGAGATTTAGGCTAAGGATGAAGTTGCCACAGAAGCTCAGCTCTCCAGGAGCAGCCTGGCTGCTGGCCCTGCAGGTGTGCTCCACCGAGGGCAGGCAGCATATCCATCCATCCATCCCTCCCTCCCTCCCTCCCTCAGACTCCTGGCAGCCTCAGCTCAGCTCGGAAGCACCAAAGCAATCCAGCATACTCCAGCCAACGAGCAGTCCCACCAGAGTACAGTCCACGCTCAGCAACCAGAGCACTGCACTGCCAAAAGCAGGGAAGAAAAGGGGCCATCAAGTCGGGCGCTCCCGTCTGCTGGCAGGGAGCCTCGCATGCCTGAGCTGTGCCTATCCACGGGGAGGGACCCCACGTAAAACTGCCGTGTGCTCACTGAAACACGCCACGCTACATCTAAAGCCAAATTTATACCTGAATAACAATAAATAAAGCTGAGAAGTTATTACAGCTCGGCTAATTTCAGAACAGTGCTAACCCCCAGGCTGACACCTACTCCAGGATTTGCATTGCGGAGCACCTCTTCACCTTTCAAAGATAAATAATCCAACGCGGCCGGTGCTTTGCACTGTGAAAGCCCTTGCACGGCTGTTTCGCAGTTCATTCCCTGAAGTGAGGAGTGTTTTTAATAACTGTTACCTGACAGGAGTAAGAGCAAAGAGCAAAACCTGTGGCAATACCAGTTGATCCCATTTGGCCTAACAGCTTGTTGTTATTTCCAGGCTCTGGAGCTCTTTAAAATTCATAGGGACAGCCTGCAGTTTTAATAGAGGCTACCAAAATCCATCCTAAGATGTATCAAAAAAAGCACACTTCCTGGAGGGGAATAGGAAACAGTCAGCATTTACAAAGATCTCTCCGGGAATTTTATTTTATTTTTTTTTTTTTTTTTTTTTAAAAATTTTGTTGCTTGCTTTGAAGTAGATGCTACCAAAGAATAAGGCTTCCAGAGCTCAGCAATATTTAATGCACTTCTACAGCAATGGATGACAATGTTGTTGTTTCAGCTATATTATAACAAAAATATTGTGGTTTTCCTGTATTCTAACAAAAGTAACTCAAGATTTACATCTCATTCATCTTACTCAGAAGTAGCCCTTAAGCCAAAAACAAGGAAGGGAGAGACCCTACCGCGTACAAAGGACTTCAGTAATCCTCATAGGGTGGCTATCCAGTCGGGACATAAAGAAAGGCCAAAGAAAGATAAAACACCACTGGCAAAAAGAGTTTTTCTACAACCATCAGTGAGAGTGGAAAACACGTGCAGAAGATGAGTAACTTGAGTTAAAACTAAGATGGGTGTCCTCACTAACCCAAGAAAAGTCTGGATCTGTATTGTAAAGTCCAGCTGGTTAAAATATCCACATGCAATGTGAAAGCATTCTCTAAACCACACAGGAGTGGAAACGATTCTCCAAACTCCTCTGCTTCTCCACTTGGTGAAGCACCATCTCAATGATCCCACATACAGTAAAACAGTTCGTTCACTTACAACTGATTAAAATGATCAATTGGTAAACAAGGAGACAAATGCAATTCCCTGAAGGAGAAGGGGGAGGCATGCCCGGTCATTACTTTTGCAAGACTCCATAATACACAGACACAAATGGACTTTAACTATTCTTGTGCCTTATATTAGAGTAACCAAATTTCTTGGGATTGGTTAGTGACAACTTGGGAACACGAATCCCCTTTTCATCCACACAATGATGAAGCATCCTTCTCCACCCACCCATCCAACAGTATGAGCGCCAGGCTGAAAGAAGACATGGCCAAATAGGCTGTTTTAAGACATTATGCCATGGCGGTACTTCCCAGAAAATCAGAAGTACACTAGCAGTTTTCCTAATATTTCCACAGAGAGAAACCGGTTTTCTACCGGGATTTCTAACTTTCTGTTTAGACTCCAGCTGTGGGTTGGAGTACTTAATGCTGAAAAAACCCCAACCTGTGCAAAGCACGAATCAACCTTCCAGATCTCCAAGGGACTAATATCTGCACCACACACCAGTGGGAAAGCAGATGATATGAATAAAGGTTCTTGACGTTTGGACAAGTCACCAGTGGAAGAGGAATTGGAATTTAGGAGGAACGTGTTCCCTCCGTCCTTCAGACCTCGCTTTGCTTGGTTGCCTCAGGTTTATTTAACTATTCGTCTTTAACGTCACCCTCCAAATGATGCTGTTGGTACTTACACAATCCTTACACCAAGCCTCCTTCAATCTCAATTTACAGAATTTACACCAGTTTTCCATTTCTTAACGGCATACGGGCAGAAAGAAATTCAGTGAAAGGCAGAGAACAGAGACAATCATAATTTAAACATTTGACAGAGAGAGATAGAGAAAGCAAGCTAGAGTAATGTAAAAGCTACATACCCACAAACGCACCAATAAATTATAACTGCAGATTTTTTCTCATTTTTATTCACTTACCAAAGGAATACCTGCAAAACAAAATGAAGAAAAAGAAAAAAAATTAAAATCTCGGTTGATCAGTTGTAGGAACCTATGTCTCATATCAGTTCTATTTCAAACTTCACACATTTTGAGTTTCAAAACACATCTGTCAAGGAGTATGGAAACATGCCTGAACCATGTAACATGCAACTCAAAGGCACTAAATGGTAAATTGCTGCTACCTGGAAATGCAAGAAGAGCAAATTCCCTCATTTCTGGGCTGTTATTTAGCACTCCAAGCAATTGGCCACCCTTCTTCCAATAAAGATGCTAAAGGAGCATACCCAGAGGAGACAGCAGAGTCCCAAATCACAACAGACACTGGGCTTCACAAAGGGCTGCTCCTCACCTTCCCTCTGACTTGAGAGACTCCTCTGAGCGAGCAATCTAGTTGACAGCGCAGCTTAACCAGGTTCCACTGCAAGATTATTCATTTACAGTTTCCAAAGCATGCTAAGCACTTCCCAGGCAGAAGGCAACAACTGAAGCTGTTAAAAACACAAAGCTTAATGCATACTTCTGCGCTGACGAAGCCCACGCTGCTGAAAAGCAAGAAGTTACTTCTCGCTGGTGAACTATTCATTGGGTTTTTTCCCTTTTGAACACAGAAAAGTCTCGCACCATGCCATCTGCTAGTTGAGTGCTGTGTACTACATGCTCACCAATCCTCAGCGTCTCGGGAAAAGTGATACACGCTTACTGTATCATTTTCATGTGAATTTTCGCCGCACTCTGGTGCATCACTTAACTTGTTTTTTCACCTGGTCTTCTCATTGAAATTACAGTTAGCCTTAGCTACAACATAGTGATTTCCTGCAAGATTACCAGTTCTGATTAAAAGTAAAACCCAAAGGTTAACAAGTTTTAAGATGCTGTTCTTCAACAGACAGCTTGTGTTTACTCCCATTATGGCTTCAATCCCACATCAGGGCTTTATTATTTGTATCTGCAGCATATTGCATTACACTAAACAAAAAACCAAACCACACCACACACCCCCAAAACAAAAAAACACCCCAGGCTTTTAGACTTCCAGAAAGATTTGCTTTTACTGAAAATGTCCTGAATAGGTGTGCAAATTTTATATTCACACACATGTAGTTCAAATATTTCTAAAATCCATCAATCCAAGTATCTTACTACATATTTAACAACAATTTCATACAGGGCTACTGATGTATAGAGTGCGATAACTTTAAAATGCACAATAAGTTTTAACTTTCTTAATAAAAGCGGCTCTTTATAGAGATATCTGTCATTAAGGGCAACCTAACTTTGCTATTCTCCACCACAGTTGTGGTGCAGTTAAACATAAACTTGTACGAATTATTCTTATTTCTTGGCAGAAGTTAAGAACCCCCTGAGGCTCATTTAAAACACACACACAGAGACACACATAAAATGAGGAATTAATAAAATATTGTATTCTTCTGAACCACATTAAGTTTTCTGACGTGTGTCTGTTGCTGATTACATCAATCTAGGCTCCATAACTTGTCATGTGATGACAGGCAAACACTTGTGAATTTATTTCTCTGAAGAAGCCTGCGATACAAATGCCAAGGAAACCAAACCAAATGGCCCACTCCAAATACATAAAAGCAGCAGGGCTTCTTGCAGGGATTTTTTTTTTTTTAATAGGTACAAACAGGCAGGTACCCAATTCCCACAGACTTGAGGTTGTAGTTTGGAACCTAATTACCATTTTTCCTTTTCAAGGTCCTCTTCCTTGCTTATATGGAGTAAACAGAAGTGTTTATTTAAAAAAAAAATTGATTTTTTTTTTCCTACTGCTTGCCTTGGCATTTGAAACATTACCAACAGATAATGACGAGTAAAAACATGGATTTGATTTTGCAGGTTTGGGGGTTTTTGGCAAATTTCAACAGAGTAACTTTTGATCTGCACATTGTCAAAACCAGAAATTTTGCAAATTCAAAGTATATTCCATTCAGATTTTCTAAATCAAATTAAAACGTGATGTCATTTCTGTTCTCTGGTTGAAGAAACAATGTAATTAGCCATGACTTGTCATTAGAGGCAAACTTCATGTCACACTTAGAAAGGCTCTAAGTATCAGCTGGGAATCATAAAGATCATCAACTATTCGGGTTAAATTGTTTTCACCACATTGCCATGCTGATTAATTCTAGCTCAAGTATATTCCTGGAAAGCAAAAATGGATAACAAAACATAGTTTAAACTACATTAAACTACATCACTCCCAATGAAAATACTTTCCGCCGTCAGTGCCTGTGGTGGAGGCAGCACGGAGCCGAGCTGAGTTTGAAGACACGGCTCTGTAAGAGCTTCCCATGTCTCCAAACCACGCACGGGCACCACTGCGCAAACAAACGGGCAGCTCCCAAACCAACCCAGCAGAAAACACCACCTTTTCTGAATAACATCTTTTTTTTTCTGCGTGCAAAGCGTGCAGGATGATGGTTTCTATTTGCTCAAGGAGGAGGAAAAGCAGATCGGCCAGACTTGCCCAACAAATTTACACTCCTCTGCTCACCTACCCCATAGCTACACAGCTTCCGTAATGCAAGAGTTGTCTGGGACAGGGACTCCTCTTATAAGGCTGTAAAACATGACAAAATTCTAAATAGAGACTATTAAGAAATAGTATTAGAATATAGACAGGAACTCTTATCTTTACATCCACTGACGCTTCCTAGGAAAATACATCTGTATTTACAATCCAAAAAAAGAAAAAAAAAAAACCCAGTCCTACCCACCATTCACATCCCAGCAGTGCCCAGCACCACATGGTCCTTCCAACTAAACTGATTTCCACCGGCAGGATAATTCCCTGCTGCATCCCTAATCGGCAGCTGGTGTTAACAGCTTCTCTCACTGCTCTCCATGGAGAACATCCTCTACGGAAAGTGAACCCAGATGTCAACTTTCATCTGCATTATGAATCTCTCTTATTCTCTGGGCTGTATAACTTGGGACGGGGGAAAAGGTATTTGGGTAGTACAGACACATTTTCTATTCTCCATCAGGATGCGGCTCCAAAATCTGCTGTAACGAGGTTTCCACAGCAGCACCTCTCCACAGTGGAAACCAGGTAGAAGCTACACTGTGAGGTATTCCTTCCCCGTGAAGGATGGAAATGTGACATATTAACTGCCCCGGTCTTCCCTCCGGTACCCAGCCAGGGAGAGGAGGAAGCAGGGGACCATGTCCCCCGGAGATCGCAGCAGCCTCAGACCGCAGCGGGCAAGCAAATGGACATACAACTGGTAGAGTGAAGAGCTTCCTTCCAAAATTTCAGTAACAGGGAAAGCTGGATGAGCCTCCTGCCATAAATCCAGGCATTGCATTAGGGGAGAAAAAAAGGGCTAAGCCATGCAAGTATACAAAATGTGGAAAATCCACCTGCCCCAAGACAGGACGGACTGTGTGAGAATCACCTCTGACTGACACCTGTCTAAGCAGCGACGGAGACTCCACCTCCCTCTCCAGGTATTCAGCCCAGTGTTCCTCCACATGTACATTTAGAAGGCTTCTCCTTATGTCTAACCTATATCTTCCTTTCCACCACGTAAACCAACAGCTTCTTGTCCTACCCACACGTGGAGACAGCGAACACAGAGAACAGCTAATTTCCATCCTCTCTGCTGCTTTCACGCACTTGAAGGATCTTTGTCTCCTTTCCCAGTTTTCCTTTCTCTCAACTAATCAAACTCAGCTCCTTCAGCTTTTCACTACAACAGGCCACTTTCTTCTCCATTGCCGAGGCTTGTGCCTCTTCTCTGCCCGGCGTGGGGCTGTAGCCACTTCCAGCACAATGTGACAACCAGACACGAGGTGCTGGCTGACACCTCCCAGCTCCAAGAAGTGAAAAACCTCATCCACTGCTGTCTTGCACATGACACTCCTAAAAGTTACTGGTTTACATGCCTGAAAGCTTGTTTGGTGAACCACAATATACCAACCAAATCAAAGCTGTAAACACTTGAGGACAAAAAAACTTCTTTTCAATGTATATATACGTACAGTACCTGGCACCTGGGGATCCACTTCCTCAGCACACTGACTCAAAACAAAGCAGCCAGTTGGCAAACATCACTTGCAAGAGACCGAGAGTCCATCAAAATGAGATGACAGAATTAGTCAAGTGCACCATTAATTTCAGAACATCATTAACTTAAAAGTGTGGGGGTAAGAAACATTTTTGACAGCTGGTTTCAGTTGCTGCCAAGCCTTTAGTATTGCACAGCGGTCGTGGGGGGAGGAAATAAGCTGGAATGGTAGTAAATGAAACCACTCGTCTGGTTTCTGAATTCACTTTATTGTGGTCACAGATCTCTAAAAACTGGGATTCTGCGCCCTGTAATTACAACATCTACATTTAAATGGAAGGAACAGGGATAACATTAAAAAAAGAGTGCTCGAGGATGAGGTTTACTCCTCGGTTTGCACATGGTGCTGGGAAAGGTGCCTGGGCAGAGCTGGAGCCAACCAGCAGATGAGGAACGGGACGGCCGCCCTCCTGGAGCCACGCCGGGTGCTCACACCCACGCCCATCCCGCGCAGCCATGATGCGGTCGGGCACTGCCGCACGGCTCCCCCTGCGGCCAAGCAAGCGGCAGCTCCCAGGCGGCAAGCCATCGGAGCACCACTTTATTTTCCCCTTGCAAGGCAGGGAACCAGGCTTGGTTAAGAGACCAAATGTGAATTACCCAACTAAGCCCCGGCACTCGCCAACCGTTTGGTCCGTGCTCATTTCCAAAGCTAAAAATTACTACAAGCCCTGGCTTACATGACTGCAGAATTTGCCAAACTCAAGTGAAATTTGCTTTGGTTAAATCCTTCCAGTGCCAAAACCAGACGCTGAAATGGCAGCCTTGGGAACCCTACTCTGAGCTGCTCCTTAAGCCGGACAGCGAGTCCAAGGCAGGAAAAGTGAGAATGGGAGCCGGCAGCAAGAAGGGGACCGCAGCAGCACCGCAGCTCCTCCGCCCCACTTCGCCCCACCGGAGCCCGGCGGGAGCCGCGCCAGGCTGCCCGACCTGCCGAAATCCCTGCATTTCTCTAGGCAGAAATAAACTTGAAAAGCATGTGCGCAGCAAGTGGAAACAGACACTGATGGAAAATAAAGGGGTCAGCATCGGCTTGAACACGTTCAAGCCCTAGAAGAAGAGGTCAGTCCCGCTGCGGTGTTTTGGCGTGCGTGCATGCATGGGGAGGCAGCATAAAACGAATGCTGCAATCCTGCTTCTTCAGGACCAGCAGCAGAAAGGTTTTGTATTTCTGCTGCCAGCATGCTGGCAGGTAAAATCCCGGGAAAACTGCAGTTCAGTAATTCCGTTCCTTGATTAAAAAAAAAATAAAATCAAAATAATTTAATTGCATTAATTAATCTCTCTCCGAAGGTTGGCCCCCCACTGCCAAACATCCTGCAGACTGAGCGTGATTCCCCATTAAATGAAGAAGTCTGCAGCAAGGCTATGGGTTTCAGCGAAAGCATGGTCATTTCCTCTACACTAAGTTGATAAGGACATGAGTTACTCTAATGCAAGTTTCCACCTACTTTCTACCCCAGACCCTTCCCCCAAGAGAGCTTGCTTGTTTTTGCAGTCGCTTGCCTCCCCTTCTCCAGGACAGAGCTGCTGTTTACCCAGACAGACCTGGAACATTTCTCCAGTAACCCGGCTCAGCCCTGCAAATAACTCTCATCGTGCAGTAACCCCAGCCCGGTGATGAGCCGGCACCACTGGTAGCGAACACTGTTCTCAAGAATAAATTTCTGGATTAAGACCCTTAGGGAAGTTAGTAAACACAGATCCCACCACGGCTTGGACCCTTCCCTAACCCCTGATTGCTTTTCGGCTGTACCAATCACTGTATTAACATTCTTTCCAACCACAGCTGTTTGAGAAGTTCGATGAGTTAAACAACATGAACGTGTGCTGGACCAGATCGGGTGCATGAAGCTATTTGGCAAGATACAGTTTAAAAAAAAAAAAATCATGAAAAAAACATTATTCATTCTTTTCCTAAATCTTTCAGCTGTGGAATCAATACCCAAGTCTACATACTGGATACAGCTGGCAATTAGATGTGCCAGATAATAAGCAATTAAAAAATATTTGTCTCGGTCTCTGGCAAAGCCCTGTGGTACATCAGACACTGCACAGCCACGCCACTAACCACATAATCTTCTGATAATTTCTTTGCTCTCATTTTCTCATCGGCTGCGATTTGCAGAAGTGATTGGAATCCAGAGCCAGTTTGTGCAAAGGAAACAGTGGGGTGTTATTAACTGTCCATAGAGTATACACAGCTCCCTGTGCGATGGCTTTACCCCATGTCCCATTCCAATCACTGCTGATGTTTTAACGTGGTCTTCTCATGAAATCAAGTTAGGGGCAGGGGAAGCAGGAAGGAGGTGAAAGAATATCGCTACGTGCCTTTTGCTGACATTTGCCGTGCTATCAAAGCATTACGCTCTACGACGTTAAGTCATTTTGTCAGGCTTTCTGCAAAGTGAAGCAGCAGACACACACCACTGTTTTTCTATGTTTTCTTAATACTAGATACAGGTAACAGTCCTGACGTTTAGACAGAAACGACTACCGGGATTAACATGATAAAAGGTTATGAACCAGGACTCGGAGAGCACTTCCACGGTGCGCGTTTAACAGACGGAGCACGCGTTGGGGTAGAAGGAGCTGGCTGGCAATGGGATGCTCACGGGAACAGCACCAGTCAACACCCAAACACCCGGGGCACGCTGCGGTACGGACGTAACGCTACAGCCCCTGCACACACCTTAAGGGGACCCTCGGCACAATACTGTTCTCTACCGTAGACAAAGACATGATCTCTTCTACATACAGTGAATTAGTTTTTATAGATCTCTGGCTATCTTACAGCAGATTTAAATTAAAAAAAAAATCCTCCAAAGGTGCTATTATTAAGTGAAGCAAAGCCAGTAAGTCAAAACAATACATGCAACCAATCAATGTAAAATATTTAAATTCCTCTTTAGTTTCCCTCTTCTAAAACCTATTTAAGTTCCCACAAGCATTCATGTTATTCAGATGACATTAATCTTAGAGGCACTACTTGCTACAAAATCAATAGCCTCAGCAGTAATACTGCAATCTCCATGCTGCAGCTGCTCAAAAAACCCCGGCACACCATTTTCCGAAAGCCGCTTCTCTTGTTTGGCATATCATGTTTCAACGGCAAGATAGACTTGCCACGGGTCAGTTCTTCCCCAGGAATATATTCATGGAAGCAGGCAACGACCAGACCTGGTGCAGCCTGAGACGCCACCGAAGCATCCCTTGACAGCCCTTAAGGCTTTTGGCAGCTCCTCTTCTACTGACAGCTCACACAGATCTTCTCAAATTCATGTCATAGCTGGACCTGGCTTCTTAATCAGGTTCACCTCCACCTGCCTTTTCAGTCCACTCCACTCTCACAGACTAACGCACGGTTTTTGGAGTAGATGTGGGCAGGAGCACGCTCAAACCTCCTTGGACATCCTATGGCAACTGCGTTCTTTGCTCCTACTTGCCCCTTTAAAAAACCCAGCCTAAATTAATGGCATACAACCCGCTGCCACCTGCATTTAACTCAACTGCCTCAACCAAGACAAGTAACCTCACACTGCAGAGCACACATTTACAGGTCTCAGGGACTAAGGAAGGCCAGCCAGCCACAGCATCGCCCTCCTCCTTCCCAGCCACGCTGAATGCCAGGTGAGTAGATGGCAAGGGGCTGGCCCCTCTCAAGGACTGCTGCTAAACCAAAAGCCAGCCTAGAGCAGGGAGGGGAAACCTTACACATGGGGGGGGGGAAACACTAAATGATTCGTTTCTGACATCAGCCATGATTAAATTTTAATCTCTCAAACAAAAATATGGTTCTCATTAGCCTCATTAGTTCCCAGTTGTACTGCAAGGCAACAGTGTCACATGGTATTAATCTTTGTTTTCATTAATATGTCATATCAACTGCTCACGGCTGCTCACAGCATTCTTTGAAACCGATACGCTCCCTCTCTTCTGTGCGAGTAGGAAGTGCCAAAAAGCAGCTTCCTCAACAGGAAGGATGACCCCCTGAGATCCTTCAACTTTTGGTTTACGTTTCTAGAGATAATCTTTTCTTTTTGGGGAAAGAGGGAGGGGAGGTCGGAGTAAAAGGGATGCGAGGCTGCGATCCACAATAACAAAGAAATTCCTGAGGTTTATTGCCAAGGTCAGGGCCAGATAAAGGAATAAGATATTCTAAGTTTTCTTGTTTGTTGTTGTCATTGGGATATTTTGGAGAGCTAGAAAAATAAAGCCAGGTTGCAAAAAGGGTTCTTTGCAAGCGAGTTCTTTGCAAAGCCCCTAGCAAACTTCAAATGGCTCCAATTTAGCATATGCATCAAGGTGATATTTGTTAATGTGATTCATCTAAAATCCTAGATACTTTAATACACAAAATTGTACACTGGATTCAGGCACAACGTTAATTTTTGCTTGCACTTCAAACTTTAATATCTGTATTTAATTAAGTCCCTTACAGTCCCTCAGTACAAGCTTGTATTACTTCCAGACAGGTAGATAAAGCAGGGTATAGACTGATGAAAAGACCCTGCCAAGGTCACACAGTTAAGTAAAGCCCAACACATCCATTCCTGCCTGTACAGTGAGGTCTCGGAGAGCTTCCCAAGTGAACCAAGCATACTGATGAAACCCAGGATCCGCAAGTTCCTATTCCCTACTTGCATGGCTCCTGATCTTTCAGTGTTTGCTTGCTCGGGGGCAGTCAAAAAAGTCTTACTGAATTACCCATGCTACTTAATAAAACATGCATTAGCTCAAGCACACCTGTGTGGATACGTTCACTCACCCTTGATCTGGCTCTGGTCTGCCGGAAGCTCAAAGGGTGATCCTTCCATCTGTATTGTGCATGTCAGACTAGGACTCTTCTAGTCATAAAATGAGTATCTCCGTTAAGTGCTGTGCCCTCATCATAAGAGGGTCACAAACCAGTACACTTAAAAATGGGAATGATGTTTTGCCAAATCCAGCCCACAATTCACACGCTGGCTGTTTTACAAGCTGGAATAAGAAACTCAGAAGAGATCTGTTTCTAACCTTTACTGGATAGGATGACACTAGACAAAAACCCAAGTGCTTTAGACTGAAAAACCAAAGCTGTAGAATATAAGAGGAAAGAAAGTGGGGAAGAGGTCCGTTTAATGGCTACTAAAGCCCTCCTGGAGAGTTAAAACACAGCCCTGAGCATCTCATCAGCCCCCTAGCATTTAATGGAGTTCAGCCTGAACCAGTCACCAGTTCATCCGCTAGCACACAGAAGACTCTGATTAAAGTCCTGCATAGGTCAAGTGGTTTTTAATGAGACATATAAACCACAAAACCTCCATGACATACAAGTCTTTCTTCCTTCTCTGTTGTAAATGAACTTCTGAGGACGGTAATTTAATTGCAATTAAATTACATGCCTCAGAGACACGCTTTCATGACCTGCAGTATACCTGTCCCTCCAGTAAGTCCTTAAGATTAAAGTTAAAAGCTATTAATATTATGTTCAATCAGCTAAATGTGAAAAAACACCAGGCATTTGGGGCCAGAAAGACAGAGGCATGTCCTCCCCTCCGTGCTCTAGAAAAGCGTTGCAGCATCTGCAACTTCTTGGAAACCACCTGGGCACGCGGGCTTCGAAGGGCACGTGAGCACAGCTCCAATGGCGTTCGCCCGCAGTCTCTGGGGTTGTACAGTGGTGAAGCACTGTTCGGTTTCACATTCCTTCCAGAAAAAAAGGTGCACTGCTTAGTCTTATTTTACCCTAAATACCTGTTAGCAGTAGCTCCACCAACATTTTCCACAAGGGAAGAACACACTGAAAAGAACGCTGTAGCCACCTCATGCTATAACGTTTTATTTATTGGCTTGTTTAACCTATTCCCTTGAGCTCTTGTAACTCTACCAGAATCTTAGTCATGAAAGAAAAAAAGGCAATAGGATTTAAAAAACCACAATTCTAGCTTTTGTATCAAGTGTCTTACAAACTGTACCACTGAATGCTCTCTAACAGTGGGCAATATGTTTTGTAAAATGAAACAACACAATAACCAAGGGAAAGGAAGGTTTTTCAGATGACATTTGAAAATGCTGGGGGCGGTGGTTCAGTGAGGAAACAACAGAAGAAGAAACAGGAGATCAGTGGCAGAGTAGTTTAAAAGTTTGTTTATATAAGAAAATGTAATAGCTCTCTGGAGACACCTTACTGTGGGATAAAAGTTATTTTATTCCAGAATTACAAATTCACTTTAGAAGTGCGTTAGTTATTCTGGTACAAAAATGATTCAACTTCTGCCGGAACGCCTCTCCCGGAGAGCTTGTCCTAACAAAGGACCTCTACTGCCGATGGTCCATCTCTGCAGACATATGCCCCAGCAGAAACCGTAGGGAATAAAACCACAAATGGAGGTTTCATGAGGTCACCTGCAACAATATTTTTACTTTTAAACAAAAGGGCAGCTTTCCCCATTCTTGTTTAAATGTATGACAATCCATTATATTAATATTCAGGAGGGAGGAAGCGGGGAGAAAGGCAAAGCCATTCGTATTGGACCTGTGGAGCTGCACTGTTCTTCCAATGACTGAGCCTAGACAAGCAGGACTTGCAGTCTGCAAAATGGACGCTGAAGTATGGGGAATTCCCACAAAATCTTTTTAAGCATCTTTAGCTTCATTAAATAGCTTCTATTATACTCAAACTGGGACCACTTTTTACTATTATTTTACTCAAATTAGGCATAGTCTGCAGAAATTACAAGAAAAATCAAGGCTAAAATTAACATAATGATTAAGCACTTCACCCAGCCTATGGGTCAGACATTATATATTCTTTTGCAGATTTTTGGATTCTTGACAGTCTCCCCCTACTTCAAAAGGAAAAGGTCAAAATGGCAGAGGGGGGAATAAAAATCCAGTATTTTAGGACAGACACACTGAGCTTCTGATGCAAGTGCAGCACCATTATATGCATGCCCCATGACCCAGAAAACACATCCAGGTTCGGTCTGAGCAGACCCTGAATACCACAGCTGGTTTGGGAACAGAGTGCCCAGACTTACAGAAGCTTCCCTGTGCATTCCACTTCCAAATTTGGCAAAGGCAATCTTGGTCCCGCATTTCACAGGTACCAAAATTAATATTCTGTTCTCTGA
>NW_008825253.1:939733-940502 GCF_000699105.1 Pygoscelis adeliae
TCCGCAACTTGGCAGAGCCAACAGTAAACTGGGAAAGTTAAGAATTCAGGGCCAGGACAACATCCTGGTCCCAGTTCTCAGAATTTTAGGTTGCCAAAGTAATCCTTATCCTGCAAAACCCATTACGAACAGCTCACATCAGCCTGTTCCAGGAGCAGCTTCCTTGAGGGTTATAACACCCTCAAAGACCTTTAGCCAGTCCCTTGCCGTGCTGTCACAGCAGGCTCAGCTGTCCCCAGGCACACAGCATATTCCCCAGCTCACAGGTGGAGGTCTGCAGTACCAGGGCAGGCAGGCAGCGTGTCCTGCCCTTCAAAGGAGACGGTTTGCTCTTCTAAAGCTTCCTCTGAGTCTGAGCCCAAGCCAGCTGGACAACAGTTGAAAGACTCGCTCCTTCAGCAGCGCCCGGTATCTGGAGACTCCAGCCCAAAACAAATAGAAACATTTAAAATTAAAATAGAAAAAGAAAAGGCAATAAAAGGAATAAATTGTTCCTCACTGGCCTAAAGAAGAGAACTCTATTCCTCCTTATCACCCCTTATCTTCCTTGAACTGGCTTCCCAGGCAACTACTGCAAAGGATTTTTCTGGATCGGGTCAGCCCACGGGTCCGTGCCCAGCCCAGCAGTGCTGGCTCGTGGGAGTCCATGCCTGCCGGCTGCAAAGGAACACTAAGAAAGAACGTACAATAACTACAAAACAATGTGGCCACAGGAGGAATTTCTTCCTCATTTCAGATGCCTCTTTGCTGAGCTATCTTGTAACTCTGA
>NW_008825253.1:940516-941302 GCF_000699105.1 Pygoscelis adeliae
TTGTCCTTTCCCCTTTTATAACAAGTCACTGTAGTCTTCAGCAGATGCTTTGGAGAACAATCAGAACTCATCAGAACTTCTCAATCTGCCCAAATTTGAGAGTAAGACAAAGTTAACGGACCATCTAACCCACCTACAAACCAGTATGAAGAGGGAGTTTTAAAGCCAGCCTTAGTTTTAAGGCCAATGCTGCCACCCACCCACCCACGATCAGCAGCAGAATTCATGAGATTTCAGGTACTCTCAGCTCATCCCTCGTGCCACCACAATTCACTGAAGGACGGTGAGAAATTAGTTAATCCCCGCTTTGCTCTTTCCCCATGTTTACTTGCACGGTAAGTACCCAGCCACCCAGCATCCCCTTCTCCAGGAATTGAATGTCACACTGAATGCACAATAATAATATGGTTTTGACCACCCAGTGACCCATTTCGGAGGATCTAATGAAAAATGTAACCACAGCTGAATGAATGCTGGGTTGCTTTGATTCTTTTCCCTCACCCCTTTACAAGAACCACCTAATTTCCTGTTTAATATATTCGATGCCACAATTAAGAAGAGATGAAGTTGAGGCAACGCCTCCTATCCCCCCCTCTTTCCTCTCTCACCCCTTCCCCAGAAGAACCTGACCCATTCCCTTGGTGTGCTATTGCTGTATACCAGGAGTCACCTGCCTGTGCCAGAGCAACTTTTAAACTCCAAATCTGAAGTAGCAAAGGAGGAGAAAATACAGCCTTATCTCAAATATCAAGAGCCAATTCCTTTCAACCACAGCATCCACAAAAG
>NW_008825253.1:941326-951226 GCF_000699105.1 Pygoscelis adeliae
GCTGGCCAGCTCATTGTCTTCAGAGCTGCAGAGACCTAATGCCTGGCCGTGAGCTTCTAACCCCCTTAGGAAGAGGCATTTGGACATGGTCTGCTGGACACCAGTGGTGGTTCGGTGCAGCAGTGGAAAAAGGCTCCCCTCTCTATCCCCCGCCCTCCGCCTCGCCCTTAAAGACTTGAAAGATGAAAAAACTGCCATGCATTCAACAGGCAAAACTGGATTTCTTTTGGCAAAAACTTGAGCGTTCTGCAGGACTGTCACCCCTCCAGCACCGGCAGAGGAGACATCACACCTCTGCCTTCAGTCTGCCTGTACCAGGAAAAGCAACTGGGAGCAGAGGACCAGCACAGAACACGACTGCCCAGCAAGACACGGAGAATACATTCCAGCTAGCTTTTTTTAAAAACAAAACTATAACGACATTATAACACTGCTACAGCAGCGGCACCAATACACTGAGCGCTCCGGAGTGCCTTGTGGGCACTAACGAAGAAAGCCTGTCATGTTAATGTCTTAGTTAGCCCACTACTTCAGGAGCAAGCCAGATCAAAGCTTCAGCCTCAGGAGTCACTGCAGGTCGAGCTTTCAGCTACAAAACCTTTGCAGCTCGAGGGGGAGGTTGTTAGGGTTCCCGCCCGCCCCCCCCGAAACGCAAAGAGAAAGAAGTCAAGGAACACATCCAGATTTTGCTGCTACAATGACACAGGCTCCTGTATCTCTGGAAATGAGAGCAGGACGATGCTTGAATTCTTGCCCTGTAACATAAAACATCTAGAAAAATAGACAAGCGATTTTGGAATAACTTGGAAATGGGCTATGGAAAACTATCCACCAAGTTATTTTTCAAATTTTGTGGCTTGCTTTCACAGTCTTAAGTTCACGCTGAGTTAAGAGCTCAGAGAACAGAGCTTTTCAGAAAACTGAAGCTGTTATCCTTCACCCACTTACATACCATCTGGAGTAGGATAGGAATGAATGGGACAGGACAAGACGCAGGGCTGCCCAAGCACATGCAAATCCTTAAGATTAAATCCACTGAGGTCATCTATACGGAAGGTGTCCTGTAGTGTGTTGTAGAGCTGGAACATCTCAATGACACAGCTGTATCATGTTCACAGCTTGGGCACCCCTTCATGGCATGACTTTTACCTCCCCAAAGTTACCACATCACCTCTGCTACAGGCAGAGAGGTACTTGAAGAGGTCAGCTAATGAAATGTGGTTTCCTAAAGGCCCATCCTCTTAATAAAGGTACTTGGTGTCTTGACAACTGAAGGACCACCTAAAGCCTTTCATTTTGCACCGCAGTCTTTCCCTGCAGCAAGGCAATGTGCAGACACTATTTCTCCTTTACTTTTTCCCCACAGGTTTTATGTATTTATCCTGAGTGTTCCAGCTCTCTTCTGGATAAAACTTAAAATTGAGAAACCATCTCAAAAGTAATTATTAGGGGAATTCCCTTGCAACAGCCATGAGGGAAAGTACTACACAGCAAGGACAACGCGTAGCATGGCACGTTATGCAGCCAATTTGCCTCTCACAGAGGACAACAGAAATCAGAGCAGATATCCCAGGTAAGAGAGAGCGCAGGGGCATGCCCATAATTCATTTCTGCCAAATGCTTTCCTTATCTCACATTCCTGCATCGCTCCTTAACCAGATTACCAACCTCAAATGGTAATAGAAAGTCAATGTGTACAATGAACAGCAAGAGATTACAGAGAAAAACAAAGCAGAGAGATTGTTAACCTACCAGATCTGTCCAACATTGACTAACGAGAGGTAAAGGACCCACAGGACAGCCATGAGGACCATGTTTGCACATCCAGTTACCAATACAAAGGCTGAAGTTGCCAGGCCAAACAGGGAGAGGTAGTCCAAGATGCTGTCCATGTCTGACCAGTCCAGAAACCAGATGATTGTTGGCGCATAGCTCAGAGCATCCAGGTTTATCTTCCCTTTGAAATACTTTTTGACGTTCTGCAGGTACAGTTTACAAGGGAGCAGCCCCTTCTCTCCTATTAGCTGCTTGTTTTGGTGATACGCCACCAGGAAGGCCACAACTAGAGGAAAACAAAGGGGGGGGGGAAACAACAGTATTAGAAATCATTCAGGCTGAAGTACATATTTTGAGTCCAGAGTCACAGAAGTATATTCATGCCTCGGGAAGGAATTTATTCACATATCCTCATCTCCATTAAAATACAACACAGTCATTTCTATTAACCACGGTGCAGAAGGCAGAGGAATTCTATAAATACTGTCTCTGCCTTCACACCAGGAAATGGCACAGAGTCTGTTTTGAGATAATTTTCTCCTCAACAGCTGTAAGGGACATGCCACTTGCTTCAGGCAAACTCAACAATGCAGTTCTGGGAAAAGCTCCCTGTAACTGAGCGACCTGACCCAATGTAGAAACAGGAGGCTCAGCCCAGCTCCGTTAGACTCTGCGTGACCCTAGGTTAGTCACACACACTATTCATCTCCTAATGCAGATGAGGAAAACAGCTTAATTGCACTGCAGAGTACAAGTGAAAGTAATATATTAATTTCAAGACTTTCAGACAGAATTTCCTTTCTACAAAAAGCATTTGGTAAGGAGACACCGAGAAACCCTCAGTTCACGCACGAATACTGGGGAGCACAGCTGAAGCAGCCAGAAGAGCACACGCAACTCCCTTCAGCTTTGCAGCAGCAAAGACACAGCTGTACTTTCTGACCCCTCCTATTTCAGTTTCACAAAACATTTTCCCCTGTAAATAGACAACAGCTCCAGCGTGGGTTTTGTTGTTGATGGTGATATACAATGTCTGCTGCTCCCAGTACAAATAACCCACAGCAGACCGACAGCAGATTGTGCCTGCAAGGTTATGCTTTGACTTTAGAGGACAACATATCTGCATTTTTACATATCGCTATCTGTGCATCTATCAAGTATTGGATTTTATGCTTACATTGAAAACCCTTAATATTTCAAAATATTGTTAATGAGACAGCTTAAACCCAGACACACCATTTAAGAGGTGTCTAAAGGACACCTTAATTCTTCTGGCAGTGTAATGGTTAATGGTTATCCATCGCAATCGCAAAAGACAGTAGTTATGCTATGGGTTGACCTTCTGGATCCTCTCACATCCTGGTAGGTTGGAAATACAAAGTCTTAATATTTTCCTGTCCTCTAAATTGCTACTTTTTATATGTCACTACAGCTCTCTCATTTATAGTGTCTATGCTCTTGCACTGGACAATCTTAGAACAGCCAGATGCTTTTTTTAACAGCACATAAGCAATTTAATTACAGATTATAGACCTAGAATTTGATGTTCTACAGAGAAAGTTGGTCGGCTTCTAGGGATTATCTCATATTTTAGGAATCTCCTCCAGTTACCAATTTGCAGTTCGTAACTGCAGTAATCTCCATTTCGCAGAAAAAAAATGATGAAGGCCAACATTTTCTGATTATGCTTCATACATTTTGCTCCCAGCAGCTAACTTACCCATCTTTCAAACATTATCCAAACACCAGCCACGTCACATGCAGCAATACCAGAGGTCTTGCAAAAGGCCGATCTGTCTCCCCCCCAGCCTTCCTCAGTTAATGATCAAATCTGTTTCCTTCCTTATCTGAATACCGTCATTCTGCAAACAAGAATTCTGGTGTTCATCTGGCTGGTGTCTCTCACTGGGAACACTGGTGGAAAGTCTATGTGAAACTATACCCTGAGTTCAGGCCTGGATTCCCATTTCTTTGAAGTTCGACTAGCAACCCAAAGTCTGCAGCCCCAGGGAATAAAAATAAATGTCCCATTCCCCCCAGACACACACAAAGGTCTCCAGTGGATTTCAGTTAATCCACTTAACACTTACTCCATCACTTTGCACATGGCGTGTGTTTTGTTCGCATTTGAAAAACCACTAAAACTCACAGTCCAACGCATATCTGAGGTCACTGGGAGGGTTCCCATTGATTTCAACAGATCCTGAATCACAGCGCTAACACAATGACGTTCGGGGTTTAACTGGCTGCATCTCTTTCCGTCCATCTTTTATACGCAGTGAAGGATTTTACAAACTAATAAAAAGACATGCAGAATATTTTACTCAATTACGGACAGGGAGGGACAAGAGAAAAAACGGATCGCAACACTAAAGAATCAGCTTTGGACCTCAAATTAAGTGGTTTATATTTTAGAGTATTCATATTTTTCTACCAACACTCTGTTCAGCACAACTGTGTAATCAGAAAGCCTGACACATGAAACAGGCAGAAATGTAATGCTTCTGAGCCTCAGACAACTTAATATCTTCATTTTTGGTTTAAAAAAAAAAAAAAAGACCAACTCTGCCTTAAAACTCCATGGCTTGATTTCCCTTGATTAGCACTGCAATTTGCTGCACAGTTTTCCAAAAGTGCTAATCAAATTCACCTCTAAATGCTACAGAAATTGCTGCCCCAACCCATAACTGCTAAGCAGGTTTTTTCCTAAAAAAAAAAAATCTAAATTAGACCCCTGCACAGTATGCAAGATAAACAAGGAAAGGGTAAATTAGGAAAAAGAAACTATAGCAATTGCAGAAAAGTACACATTGTATGTACAAAATACTGTACAGCCTTTTTAAGTCTGAAAGCAGCAAAGACTGCATTATAGGTTGGCATGAACTGCACATCTAAAGATTGCCCAGTTTGGGCTCCAAAGTGGTTTTCTCCCAGAGCACCGATTTCTTACAAGACGCTGCAGTGCTGATATTTCATATATTACGATTTCACAACTAAATCCCATCTGCAACAGCCCTAATCTGGTGAAGAACTTACCTAACCCAAACCAAATCCTGACCGTTCCACCTACGTTTCGATCCATCGCCCTCCCAAGCCATCGGGGCCCACGTCCGGCGAGCGCCGTTTATTGCTCACACGTGTGCAGCATTTCCTAGACGTGCTGCTCTGTCCCGGATCCAGCTCCCTCTCCTGGACACTCCCCAAGCTGAGCCACTGTCTCGCACCGTGCTCCCTCTCCACTCATCTCCAGCGTCTTTTGGAGCACCTTTGAAGGGCACATCACTTAGGCAGCACCCGCTTCTCAAACCCCACCACCAAATCGTCTAGACCTACTCTCCCAAGGCACCAGCTAAGCCTTCGAGAGGCCTCACCGTGTAGGCAGCAGTTCCCATGTTACCAGGCACATGCAGTAGTTGAAACTAAAGACAAATTCTGCAAAGGATTTCAGCAACACAGGAGATGCACAGATCCAGGGGGAAAAAAGGGAAGTTATTTATCAGCTTGTCATTGCTTCCTCTCCCTGAACTCCTCTCGAGAAACTGTATCCTTAAGCTGACTTATAACACAGATCCTGCTCCCTTCTCCAGGAACCTTCCCTTTGATCTTGGCTTAGTCGGGGCAGGGGGGGGAAAAGTCCCTTTTGCCCCCAAAGCCTGTGCTTTTCTTCCTCTTCCTTAACCCCTATTCTGAAACTTCTCTCCTTTTGGCCTCATATTTGGGGATTTTCCACTCTCCATCTTCCCACTCCCTCCAGGTAAACACGGTCAAACAAGTTTGCTTCCACCTTGGGCACTGGCTGGCATGCTCACTGCACTGCCAGGGCACGGGGCAAGGTTAATCGCTTCTCTTGTTTGTCCTGTAGCTTCTTCCTGGCAAGAGGGTGGCAGAGCAGTTCTGTTACATGAACCAGAATTCACCAGTTCGAAAGTCAGCCGATGCTGGGGGGACCCACCTACGCAGCATGCTGGGTTCAACGCCATGGGGTCCAAGGCACTGAGTCTGCTCGAGCAACGGCACTCCCCCCGCCTCAGCCTCTCCAAACGTTCTGTAAAGCTCTGCTCCTGGGTGTCTGCAAGGTTCGTGTCAGCCCAGGGATGTTCTCATCTCTGGCAGCAAAAAGAGAGGGTCTTACCCAAAGGGATGCTGGAACAGTGAAAGAGAGTCTGAGCGGGCAGCCGATAGCCGCTGAGCATCGCTGTTAGCCAGGCAAGCGGGCAGTGTCTCAGTCACCAACAGAGCTGCGAGACTGCATCTCGCTCAGGAGAAGCTGCTTTCCTCCTGAGCAAACCTGACTCCTGGATTTGCAAACTTTGGGTAATGTGTTTATCAGTGTCTCCTGTCAGTTCAGGGTTCATTTTTTCCTACAAGAACAGCACAAACACTTGCATTCCTACGCACCAGGCAGCTTGCCTCCACCAGCACCTGAGCTACCTCCAGCTCGGGCATATACTGCACCGAGGAGTCCACGGTGGATTCCCCCAGGATGAAGAAGGCTAACGCAGGGCCTGATCCAGAGTCACCCACTCCTTCCAGCCTCTTTAGCAAGCCAAACTTGCTAAATGTTTGGCAGAATGACTCTCACTTTCTGGTATCATCTTACAAAACGAGAGCATAACTGAGAAGGGCGCTTTTTCAGAGTTCAGGATGCACTTTGCTGACCAGGATGCAGAAGCCGATGTTTTCCCATAACTGTCCTTTCCGGCATCACACACTTCTACGATGTGAGGCCATGGCTGGGCTCCTAATTCAGGGACATCCCCTGCAGACTCCCAGCACAGCTCTGCACACCTTCAAGTCTCCAAACCCAGCATAAAACCCCATCACCTTGCCCATCACCCCTGTGGCTGCTCACTGCCTGGACTTTTTACCAATACTTCCTGGATTTGGGTATCTTCAGCCCATGCCAGTCTCCTCCCTCTCTCCACCTGAAGCACTGCGCCATCCTTCAGACTATTTGCTCCTTTGCAGATTGAAAAAAACTCAGCCTCAGCGACTCCCATGCTCCCTCCCACTCAGGAGGCAGATGGAGCCTTTGACAGCTCACATGGGAGCACGCTCCTCTACCTGCTGCGAGCTGATCTTTACATAAGTAATACATGTAAATTGTCATCAACTGCTAATAGACCTTCACTACTTATTCTCACCTCAGAAGGTGCTGTACTGTACTTTTCCATTAACTTCCCCCCTCCACCTTCTCCTTCCCCCCTGCAAACTGCAGGCATTCCTTGTTCAAACCCACATGCTACCAATAAACACAACCCAAACATGCAACACAAGAGTCACCCATCTGAAACGATTTGGTCTATCCATATTGCCCTGTCACCTCAGTTCCTTTCCCTCAGTCCAGGCTCAGCCTGTCATGGTAGGAGAATGAGAGAATCCCATTCTTCATGCTCTGTAAAGATTTAAAGATGTGAAATCCAAAACTTTCCGGTCATATGGCTTTCTCTCTCCCCCCATTAAAAGAAGTCTTAACTTTTACTTAAAGCCCAAACCACAAGAAGAAATGAACCAAGAGCACAGAGCTTTGCATGAAAACCAAACTACATTTTGCACACACACAAAAAATCTGCCTGGAGCCATATATCAAGTGCACCTTTGACCCAACAAGGCATTCAAAAAAGGCTCTACGCTGGATGCTGGCAAACTGAGGTTGTACTACTGAAGAGAAGAAGGGGGATAATAAGCATGGTCTTTTCATTATTATCAGAGAAATGAATCAAGTAAGTTTTCAATTGATAAATTCCCCTGCAAAGTTCTGCAACACAGAAGCAACAACACCGTAGCACTGAGCGAAGAGCCAGAGTGAAACCAAGCACCCCCTTTTCATCTTGCAACCCTACAGCCACAAATAAACACACAACAAAGTAGCCTGTTCTTAACACTTTCTTGTTTTATTGCCATTCGCAGCAAAGCTAAAGACTTCAGGATGGTTGCTTTGGAGGCTTTTTAAGCGCTTATCTCCCCATTGCCTCTTCGTTTGAAATAATGTGAAAGCAAATAGAAAAGGCTGGGCTGTGGCACTGCTAAAAAGCTTCCCCATAGGACCCAGGTTGTTCAAAACCACACCAGCGGCAGCCCAGCCTGCAGCTGGAGGATGCCCTGAGAAGATCCCTCTGCTCCAGACCAGCTCTGGGCAAGCAGCAAACTGGGAGACTGATTCTCTCCTTCTTGGTTCTTGTTATCATTTCCCTTAAGCTATCACTGCTTGCTATGAATTTATCTTCCCACAGTGAAAGTGCTTTTTTCAGGACCAAACACACTTCTGTCTTGCTTACACAGCTCTTCCGTGCAGAGTTAAACGGGGGGCATGTAGCTTGCTAAGAGGACACAGTGCTAACATACTGCCTTTGTTGTGCAGACTTGCTAACAAGCATCGTGCTGAAATAAAACCTTTCAGGGGAGAAAAAGGGTCCGAAGATGTACTATAACCCTGACTAGGCAAGCTGAAAGCTACTGGGAGCCTTTTAATATAACTGAGGAAGAGAAGGGGGAAAGCAGGGGAGATGGCAGAGAGACAGAGAGAGGAGGAAGGACACCGGGGAGAGCCAGGAACCTACAGGAAGCCAAACCCCCCTGAGAAGGCTTTAGATTTCAGAATTAGGAAGAAGTAGCATGAACCTCCCGTAGCTCTAGCTCTGGGGAAAGAAAATACTACTATTAAACAATACATAAGGAGAAGGAAGATAAACTGGATTTAAATAATAGCTTTTATTTCAAAGCACTCTACAGAGCCTGGCTGAAATTGGGAAGGGTGGTATCTAATTACTTAAACTTCTACATCTGGAATCTGATGATAGTAATCATCCAAAATGGGCACTTAACAACGATTTAGAAGGAGGGTGAAGGGAGCAAATAATGCATGTTTGTTGTCAAGAGCTTTAGGACCAGCTATTTACCTGTAACAGGACTTCCAACAAGACCCCAAAGGCTTTCTGTATTTACAAAATGTCAATTCCTGCCGTAAAGAACAAACACAGAGTGAAGGACCAGGACAGAACACCTTCAAATCTCAAAACGGCATTTCTCCAAGCCTCCCTGCCCCATGAATTACTGTATTAGAGATTGCAATTAGCCAGTGACAGACAGGTTGCAACGGTGGAAGGCTGTGAGACAAGTCTCTTCAGTGGGCACACCAGTACTACACAAAGATGCCTCTACAGAAACAGAGAGAGGGGTCTGGGCAGCAGAGCACAGGGAGAGACCTACACAATTGTTCTCTTCCTCAGTGTTCGGGGCTGGATTCTGTGTTACTTCACACTCTCCTCCTCCAGAAGGGTTTTACGACTTGGTTTGCCCACACTTACTTGGTGAAGTGGAGAAAGAGGTCCCAGATCTGAAAATGTCTCTGAGGGCTGTCAGTGATAAGAATTTAAGCGTCACCTAATTTACAGGTGAACAGCGCTAGCTACTATTAAAAACAGAATTGCACAGACAGGCATTTCATTTACCTTAGTGCTCAGCTGGGAGGACCCCACTGGCACAGCCCTGCTGCGAAAAGCAAAACCCCACTGAGCACTTTCAGCTTGGTTCCATTTTCCCCTTTCTTCCCATTCCTGCAAGCAGCAGGTGGTTTTGGTCGCTGGCCTCCATGAATCAGCAGATCCTTTCCCACCTTCCCATCTCTAACCTGCCTCTCAGACAACACCTGCTTTGCCAGGGACTTCCCGGGCTCTGGCTGCTTCTGGAAACCCCCTTCAAAAAGAAAGAAGAGGAGAGCTGTTATAACCAAAGTGGGTGGGGGAGAAGGGAGGGCACACAGAAGGACACGTCACGCCTACCTTGCTCTGCCTGTCCTTCTTCCACAGGAGAAGGATCCAAAGAGAAAGCATCTCCCCAGCTCACATCAGGCAATAAAACAGCCTCTCAAGAGTGGAGTGAGGGGCAGGAGGGAAGTGACAGGCCCCCAAATCACGCTTGGCAGTTCTGCCCCTCACCTCAGCTTCACTGTACACCCCAAATCACGTTTTTGTCCATCCCATCCACAGGGTCCTTCACTCTCCCACCTCAGAGAGAGAACAAGCTTTCAGCTCACACAGCTGCACTAATAGGCAGGAGCTGCAACCATCAGGGGGTGACCACTTGCCTGGTACTTTAAAACAAGGTGCCCCCAAAGGATTTGTT
>NW_008825253.1:951256-953503 GCF_000699105.1 Pygoscelis adeliae
GTGAAATGAAAGAAGGGGGAAAAACATCCCACGACTGAGGAATGTCAAACTGTCACAACGGCATCAACCGTTTCCTCAGCAAGTCTGAGACTCGGCGTGTGCAGGATCGCCGTGTCTGGGAAAAAAAATAATCTGTCAGAGTAAATGGTTCCATCTTCAGAAAAGAGCTTGGAAGAGGTGCTTGGCACAGAGGCTTTAAATTGTTTTCTGCTGTTTCTAAATCCAGGCTCTCAGAAGAGATCAAAAGGCAACCCACCTTCCCTCGAGAGCATCCCACCCCAACAGCCATGTCATGGTTTTGCAGCCTTTGACAGAGGAATCTGCCTCTTCACAATCTCTCCGTCTCAGACACACCAATTAGTTTCCACTCCACGAGTGCTTCGGTTGTAGGCTGTGCAGCATCTCCCCCGTGC
The DNA here is from genome assembly GCF_000699105.1 of Pygoscelis adeliae. NCBI lineage: Eukaryota > Metazoa > Chordata > Aves > Sphenisciformes > Spheniscidae > Pygoscelis > Pygoscelis adeliae. The sequence goes on from NW_008825253.1 coordinate 951,670, forward strand.
TGGGATCAGAGCTGGAGCCCCAACATCACTGCAAGTGACAGCCCAAGTCAGAATTCGACCTGTCTCAAATCTGGCCCAGGTTTCTGGCTTTGGGTCCCTTGGCTGTTACTCAACCAAAACAAACAGCAGAAATCACCGTTACCTGATCACAATCATGCTGAAGTTGCATAACGAGCAGGTAAACTTTTCCTTTTTTGCACCTCCTCCATTACAAAGGACAGAGCCATCCTCCTACCCTGTTCCTTACAGCTCTGGTACCCAAATCCTTTCCTCTGAGGCTACCTCTCTCAAAAAGGTTTCCTCACTCTGGACTGTGGAAGCACTTTGGGGTCTCCTCCCCGCTTCTGCCACTCCCAGGTGTTCCCACTCCCCTTTCCTCTTTCGAAAAGGGCCAAATCCAGTTCTTCTCCCTATTTTCTGTTATCTCGCTTTCACTCACCAGCCTGCTACCTCAGCTTCATCCTCTGGCTTACAAATGCTCACTCTCCCTTTCTCCCTGCAGCCCGTAGGTTTCAATCATTTTCACGCTGTAACTCACCTGACCCCGAATGGGATGGATACCTGCTCCTCACCTCTTCCTGCTCTCATTGTCCCGAATCAGGTCTCCCACTCACCAGAAGGTCCCATATGTTTGACTCGCTCTTCGCCCCCTTCTGCCTCATCACCCCCTTACCAACTCCCACCCCTCCAGCCACTGCCTCTCCCTTCCCACCTCCCCACCGAACACCCTACAGGACAGCATTTGGTCCCGGATGGGGCATATTTATAACCCCAAATCCGCAATCAGAAAGCAGCGGCCTCCACCGAACGCACAGCGGAGAACACTAATCAGTTTTTCATAAGGAAACTGCAAACTGAGCTACGGGAAAGTCAGCAGTCTGGATTTACACACGGGGGAATATCAGAATCGCTTTCATTTTGACTGAAAGAGTCATAACCCCGCATTTCACCGAGAGCTGAAACCAAACTAGAAACAGAGCACGTGTCAAAACCATACAAAACTACAACTTCTGCATGGTTTTGATGCAAAATAATCTAAGCAGGCTGGCAGCCTACAAATCCTAACGATTTTGTGGACAAATCTGGGGCAAGTTTAGAATTTGTAACATAGTGTGTTACATGTCAGTTTAGGTTTCACTGTGAATATTTTTTAAGTGGAGCACTAGTGGGCTCCGAGCACGGCTCTCAGCGTTCCTTGCCAAAGCAAGAGCCAAACGAGCACAGCCGAGGTTGGAAACCGAATTCACCGTTAACCATTTTAAGGTCATGTCAATTCTAGGTCTTGACTGGTAATGTTGGCACCCAAGGATGTTGTGTTTCTCCGGTCCTACATAAGGTGCTTCTGTGTAAGACAAGGAGTTTCTCTCTTGCACAGTTCGCTCACAACATCTACCTTGAAGAAAAAGGACTACCAGCTCCGACTGGCTCTGCTGACAGGTACCAGCCTCGGGGTGTGAGCAAACTCTCCTTCCAGCTCCACCAACACGGGAGCCCCAACATCACCCAGTGCTATCCCAGCCGTCAGCTGCAGGCTCCCCGTCCCACCAGCAAAGCAAGAGTTGAAAACAAGAGGCTCTTCCCATTTCACATCTCAGCCGTCCCCTCAAGCTTTGCGTATGCAAACACGTACCCCCAACACCCAAAATTAAGCAGTACTTTGGTAAAAGGCAGGCAGGGCTCCTCAGCGCAATTGCTGCATCCCTGCCGTGACAGGATGGGGCCCGGACCCAGGAGCTGGGGCAAAGCACCCTGCAGCCCCCCGTTCTGCAAACAGAAATTCACCACCGAGTACGGAAGACGGTCACGGGCCTCCCCTCCCACCACGGTGGGACCT
>NW_008825253.1:954188-954688 GCF_000699105.1 Pygoscelis adeliae
GAGTCGGCTCCAACCCCCCTCGCCCCCCCCCCGCCCAAGGAGGCCAGGGCCCTCTGCGGCGCCGCAGCCCCCTCGGCTCGCCCCGCCGTGCCGGGGCTCCGTCCCCGAGGAAAAATGTTAAATTCCTCAGGCTTTCAACCATTGCTGCTGCTGATGCTGCCGTCATTTCTGCTTCATACAGCCTACAGCCGTCAAGCGCTTGACTCTGTGTTGGGGTCATAAATACTGTTTTTTAGCAAAAGCACTTTAATAAAGCGGCCTCGGCAGTCGTCGATGAGTTCAGACGTGTGTCATGTATCCCACTTAAGTAAACACCGCCCCGCTAAACCGTTCGATGGTCTCTGAGAAAGTATCTGTTATCAGGTGTAACATTATTCAATGCTTTTCAGACTAAACCGGTCCCTTCTAAATGCCTCTTTTGTTTTTCCAGTTTCCCATCAGTGCTGCTTGCATTGTTCTCCTTAGAAAAAACCTACATAATGGCGCATTGTATAGGGAAA
>NW_008825253.1:954731-960508 GCF_000699105.1 Pygoscelis adeliae
TGGTATACTGCAGTTTTGCCCTCCCTTTGGATGAGCCACGAGGTTTGGCTAGATAAATTTAAATAGATGTAAGCTAATGATTTCCTTTGTGGGGTCTTTATGAAACTCTTGCAGCAAATTCCCCATTAAATGGAAATGCCTGGAAAACAAACTGGATAATTGAGGAAATTACTGAGGAAAAGCAGAGGGTTTAGGCTAAAGATTTAGCAAAAAAAAAGGAATAATTGGAGTTGGGAAGGTAACGCTGAACTGGGTCGGTTTTCATTGCCGAAGATTGCTCTGAGATTTGCCAGATGCGCAGGTTGGGACGGTAGCGGGAACGAACACCAAACTCGGCCGACCCGAGCTCGGGGGACATCGTGTGTCAACAGCGCCTTGCAACAATACGAGCTGCAAAGTTTTAAGTCTATTAAATGGCATAAAAATGTTGTTGCTCTAAAGGACCGTTCCAACCCTCATAAAAAGCAATGGAAGCCTTTCCTTTATCTTTACTGGAAGATGGATCAAGCTATAAAGGAAAACGCGCGATAAAACGGTGGATTAGAACACCAAATGACCTCCTCTCTGATCCGAGTTCCTGCTGGCACACGGCTTTGTGCGGACTGTCATCTGTGTTGGGTTTTCTCCTCACTTACCTATTTACTGTCAGCTTTTATTTCCACGTCGCGATTTTCCCTCACGTTCCCTCTTTTCAAAGTAAGGTGTCGGAAAAGAAAACAATGTAAAAACCAAGCAAGTAGCGCAAACAAGATATCTAAGAGCAAGGCTCTGAGCCTTAGAGCCTCAAAGGGAAAGCGATTCATAAATGTCAGGCCGGCAGGCAGGCGCTGAGGCATCACTGAGGCTGATCTTCATTCAACAAAATGCGCGCCGCCACGTCCCCCCGCCCGACCCTATTTTGCTGCGTTCCAAACAGCTGCAAAAGTGACAGAGAAACAAGCATTTACTGTCACAGCACCCAGCAGCTGTCCCCACCAGCACCTCAACCCTGCTGTCCCTGGCACCCTAAATTACTCTGTGTTCATTCAGGTCTAGTCTTTCGCCCCTCTGGCTGCCAGGAATTGGGTTTAAATAAAACAGAGAAAGTGAATGTGCGCAGAAATAACTATTTTGTAAAGCAGCATTAACATTTGGGGACTCCTTTAAAGAAAACATACATTCAGTTATGTATAATGCAGTCGTACACAATCCTGCTGAGCATTCAGCTGCATTGGCTAAATGGGAGGTGGGGATCTCGCAAAGAATTTGGGAGCTTCCTTCTACTCGTTAAGATTTTTCCAGCCGTAATATTTTTTCCATTAAAATCCCTGATCCTTCCCTGCGGAAATCTGATCTTTAACTCCAGGGTTAGCAGGATTAAGGCTGAAAAGGATTTTCAGAGGAAGAATTACCTTTTTTTCTCCTGTATTTTTACAGCATCTATAATGAGCAGGTGCTGATTCAGAAGAGGGGTTCCTAAGTGGTACCATAGAACAAACAATTAATAATCACAATAATCGTAATTAATAGAGTTGTGGTTCTCCATCATTTTGAAAAGATGCTGTCCAGCCCGTGCTGTGCAGGAGCAAAGAGATCTTTTGCCAGTGTCTCACCTGGCCTTTAATGTGTAACGCATACGTGCGTGTTGTTGATCCCGCAACAGCAAATTTTGTTTTGTTGCTGGTATCTTAGAATATCTGAACAGAAATAACACATGACATATCGTTTCCTCTCCACTGGTTTTCATCTTTAAGCATGCATGTTTGCTGAGACCGAAAGAGAAGGCCGTCCCCTTCGGGTTCGTAATTGCTTTCACCTCCGGGTCCTTGGCTGCCAGCACCATGGCGTGCAACTTCAGGCTGGGAAAGCTGCAAGATAAAAACTCAGAACAAGCCACTAGTTAACTTTTTTCCACCGGGATATTAAAAAATCAATAAACATAAAAATTTATGTTCATTTATTAGCAAGGGCTACTTCATTTTATTTTAGCAGAAATTCCGCACCAGGCCAAATGTAAAGATTTTCATGAAGCCCTCACTGCCTTTGACTCGCACTGAGGTCAAAGCTTTCAAAAAATAAATGTCCTTTTTCTCGGATACCTGCTGCCATGATGAAGCCTAGAGAAGGGCTTAGGAATCCCACGCACTCCTCTCCACTTGCATTTCAAGCACGAGAGAGGTCAGTGGAGTCCTGCCCAGTGCAGGTGTGCAGAGTTTCTTGTATCGACGCCAGGTAAATGTTCATGGGTTGGAAAAGAGCTGCTGGGGGACACGTTCTTCCATTGTTCGCCCTGCAGCTGCCAAACTATTCCTGTCCAGAAAAAGGAGGGATGCTGAAGCTAAGCACCCCATTAACACAGTAAAAACTAATATTAAACTCATATTTAAGCCTCTCTCTTTCCCCCCCGTTCTCAGCAGGCTGCAGCGGCAGTGCAAGGGGTGCAAGTTTGCATCCACTCACGGTGGTGGGAGCCTCAAGTCCCCAGCTCTTCACAATCCACGGAAACACCTCTAATGATGGGCTTTGGATGAGGCTGTGCAATAAAAACTTGTTCTTGCTGTGGTGGGAGCACACAGTGACTGGAACACAGTAACTCTCATGAGAGCACACTAATTTTTCACTCCTGCTGTGCAGGTGACAACAAGAATTTCGAGAGCACAGCTAAGCACAGTGGTGGGAGCTGTGGAAACGCCGAGGACTAAATACCCCAAGTGCTAATTAAAATTTGCAGAAAGGTTCTGTCCCTTTTACTCCTGAATTGTTCAGAGCACCAAGGCTCATTTCATGTGAACGGAAGACAAATTTTGGACCTAAACTGATCTGCAAGCAGCTGAGCAATATAAATTTAGTCCTAAAATTGCATGAGCAGGCACCAGTTGTGTGCTGGAGCCTTCACAAGCACACAGTGTAGGATCGGACCCATCACTACAGTTCATCTTGAGAGCAAAGCTTTTCGGCTCTTCTGCTGCTATTTTAATTTAAATTAGTTGAAAGTTACCACAGGTCTTTTTTTATCTTTTCAGCTATCAGGAGCTTTCCTGAAAAGGATTGAACATTGTTTCACAGCAATCTCTGAGCTGCCACTGAACTGCTGTATCCTCTGGGCAGGGCATTAATCCTGCAGATGTCAGAGGCTTATTTTAACACGACGCATAGGTTACTCTTATCTGATCAGGGGTTGTTTTTTCTTCCCCTGTAAGGCTCTTTCTATTTGCTCTTCGAAATTCCCATGTACAATCTGCTCGCAGTTCAAAGGTAGCCAATTTTTGAAAAATGATAACTTTACCACTTGATCAGATTAAGCGATAGAGCCCACCTTTGGGCTGGGCCTCCACCCAGCCGGGGAACGAGTGCAGTACGTGTGTGCGTTGCAGAGCATATCCCATCGTGTGCAGTGGTTCCCACATGCTCTCATGCTCTGAAAATGCCTTCCCTGTCTTCTACTGAAGATGAAATTTCTCCCTCCTGACATCGGTGGGGCTCTGACTGCTCTGAAGCCAATGCACACACACACTTATTCCTGCATAACGAATAGGTACGGCAGAGAGGAACTGGGATGGGAGGTCAAACCACCTCCATCCCAGGGGGATTCTGAGGGTTCCCAGGTGACAAGTGACAATGTGACAGAGCCAAGCGTGCAGACCTTGTATTTAGTGCCTGATCCCCAGCAACACTGGTGTGAGCTGGCCAGGAACTTTATTGGAGACCGTGTCAGACTTTAAAGAAAATGAAGCAATATTACCAATATTGACAGGCAGTTGGCGGACCTCTGCTGTGCCTGCTCTCTGTCAGGAACAGCCAGCTCTGTTCCACCAAATCCCCTCTAAACGCACCCCGCTTGGGTGCACTCTTCAAGGCCCCATTGGGCAATGGGAATCTTGGTTCTTCCCTCCCAGATCTGCACCTTTTTCCTGGAAATCCCGATGTCGGGGCCCGTCCTGCAGCGGGCTGGGTCAAGACAGAGGAGCGTAAGGCCAGGTCTAGATGATGGACCGTGTGGGATCACTGCAAGACCTGCCCTGCAGCTCCATCATTTGCCCATCCTTATGCAAACATCGCTGGTACTTCATCATACAAAATTTGAACACGAGACCCCGTAAGACAAATGACGCCACTTGAACCCACTTCTTGTCCCAGCGTAATCTCATTCCATTTCATGGATGAGTGAACTTCTCGGGAAACTGGAGCTACTGAAGTTTCCAGGGTGCTCCAGCTGCCTCCTCTCCCTGTGTCATCTCAGCTTCTCGCAGCCTCACCCAGCTCGGATCGGTCTGCGAGGCAGGGCAACGCTGCTCCCTCCGCCAGCTCGGCTGAGAACTGACGCTCGGAGACATGAAATGGTTTGTGCAAGGTCACAAAACCAGACGGGAAGCAGGACACGTACCCTGCTCTGGTTCCAGGCGCTACCCCGTGCCCATCTCTGGAGTAAGAGGAAGCAACTACCTAAAGTTGTCCTCCTCCTTCTACCTGCGTCGGACAAAAAGGAATTCAAGTGTGTGGGCTGGGAAACGCAATTCCCTGCCGCGGGCAGAGCTGGGGAGCCGTGAAAGGCAGCAGCATGCGAGGGGGAAGAAAACCAATGAAAAAAAACCTTGGGGGCTTCTTTGGCAGGAATTTGACTTGTAGTTGGAGGCAGGGATCAGAAAATAGGGTCTCTTGTTTTCGTTCCTACCTCCGTGGGCTTGCCCCAAAGCTCCGAGTGTCCCACAAATCCCTTCCCAGCCTCAGTCATGCAGCGAGGTTCGAATCTTCCGAGGAAGGTACTCCGCGGGAGAGGCTGCCTTTGAAAAGATGGACTAAAAATAGTGATTATTGCTTTGACTCAGCCACCTCTAAAACAGATGAAATACGATTTACCCGACTCACAGAATTTCAGTAAGGTAAACTTATTAAAGAGCTATGAGAACGCAAAGAGACAGGCATCATAGAAATGTATGTTAATTATATGTCACATGAGGGAAAAAACAAAACGTTTTGCCAAGTGTGCAAGAGCACTGCAAAGCCCCCGGTCCGATGCCCAGGGGAAGAGAAACTCTTCCACAATCTCATTAAGCTTTGGATTGGGCCCTGGAAGAGAAGTCCAATTTAATCCTCGCTTGCAAGTTCAACACATAAAGCACACCTTGAGCCTTAAAGACAATATTTTTTAAAAAGACGTTTTGTAAAATTATATTTAAAAAGACTTTGCCCAAAGGTAACTCACTTTGTGACTCCGCAAACTGAAGGCTGAAGTCTTGAGAAATTACTAATAAGGAAATGAGAGAATTTTTAAATAAAATAAAATCCCGCTTCGCACTTTAACAGGCTATATTCATTTTCACATAGAAGGCATACGGACATTCAGGCACATTTAAACAGTGTTACATTTAAATTTGAAGTGTACGCTGTATTTCAAGGTGATTATATGTCGCAGTAATTAAACAAAATGCTCTCAAAACCACCACGTTCCTGTTACTTTTTAAATGCTGGAACACTTGACGCACTCGCACAACTTCTATTTTTTTCCTGTAAATCTTGTACTTGACCCTCTTTTTCCGGGGGGTAGCGGGGCTGGGGGGAAGCGGCGGATAAAACTGGAATCTAGGGAGTTGCTTTTTTCCAGTCGCAATTAGAAGGCTGGATTCCGCAGATAATTAGAATCAAATGCTCCAAATAAATGCTGCAAAACCAGGGCTCGCTTCGAGAGGGGCAGCCCTTCGGATCGAGCAGGCAGATCTTTTAAAAAAGGGGATTTTGCTGAGGGGCCCGAGGCGCGCAGCCCCGCACCGGAGCTGCCGGGGGAGATTTTGCGGGCAAAC
>NW_008825253.1:962782-965318 GCF_000699105.1 Pygoscelis adeliae
TTTTTTTCTTTAATCTTCATTTATTTTTTTGGCCCTCTGCGCGCGGGGGATTCTTGAAGCGTTTCAAACCGAAGCGCAGAAATCCCCCCGAGCGTGCCGGCACGCTGCAAAGGACATGCTGGCCCCTGCTCCGAAAAAGCCCCGGTGCAGGGGCCTGGGCGCCCGCGGCCGCAGCGCTGCCGATGGGTCCTGCCCCAGCGCTAAGCCCCCGTGCAGGGGCCTGGGCGCCCGCGGCCGCAGCGCTGCCGATGGGTCCTGCCCCAGCGCTGTGTCACGCGTGGATTTTCCCTGTTCCATCACTGAGATGCGCGGCCTGGGCCCTTTCCTCTCCTGGCCAGGGTTTCCCGTGTCCCTGTCCCCAGGAGACCGAGACTTTTTTTTACTTGCTTCTTTTACAATGGCTTTTTCTACAAGTTTTTTTCCTTGGCTTGCTTCCTTGTCGCTTAACAAGCTATAAAACTGAACAAGCCAATTTTTAGCAGCTATTTTAAGCTGCTCTCTAATTTCCCTTCTTATCTGCGTGCTTGCATGCTCAGCGCTGCCCACCGATGCAAACTTTTTTTGCTGGGCGGTATCTGAGCGCGCTCTGGTTTCCAAGGCTCTGCGACGAGCCACGTTTTACCGTGTGGTATATTTGGTTGTGTCTGGCTGTACCAAACTTGCATCTTTCCTGCCTGTTTGGGCCAGCGATGCTCCCGCTGCGGTTTGAGACTCTCCGAGAGTTTGCAAAGAGAGGTCTGGGTGGGGGAGAGTTTTGAAAGAAATAATCCCATCGCTGTTGCCTTCGTGGTTTCTTTGTAAGCACCAAACAAAGCTGGAAATGGGCAGTGGTGTTTGTCACGGTCAGGGGGTGACATTTGTAGGACAAACATAGGAATAATATTTGGCAAAGGCATTTAAAATAGGGCAGGGGGATTTTGTTTTGCCCAGTTATCAGTATCCATAGTAGTTGGCTTTTTTCACACCTCTGTAGCTGGTATTTTAATACATTTTTGCAACATAGTTTAGCTCTTTTTTGCCACGGCAAATTCATTTTGTAATTAACTTTCTGGTTGCTCGAATCAGTGTATGGGAAGAGGGGATGTGTGAGTCTGAAAATAGGCTGGAAACTTCTAAGGAAAATAAATTAATTTTGGATTATTCTTTTTTCACCTCCTCCTTATTTAAAAAAAAAAAATCCATCCCAAACCAGTTTGTTAAGTGAAAACGAGAAACGTCCCTTTGTGGAAGAAGCTGAACGGCTCAGGGTCCAGCACAAAAAGGATCACCCGGATTATAAATACCAGCCACGGAGGAGGAAAAGCGTAAAAGCCGGGCAGAGCGACTCCGACTCCGGAGCCGAGCTCAGCCACCACGCAGGCACGCAGATCTACAAAGCGGACAGCGGGCTGGGAGGCATGGCCGATTCCCACCATCACGGCGATCACACAGGTAAAGGGCCCCTGCGGGCAAAAAAATCTGCAGGTCCCGAGCACGTTGGTTTGGGACATGAACCCGCTGGCGGGCACGGGCTCATCTGCCCCCCCCGGATGAATATCGGTGGGATTGGGGCCATCCAAAAGCAGGAGTTGTTGCCCCGAGAGCTGTGGTTTTGCACCAGGTTGTGAACGTGGCTACATTTTTCTTTAGTAAATGCTTATAGAGCCGGCTGTGCGATAGGAAATCCCCAAAGCGCAGGGATCCTGGTTTCCCGGCTGGCCCGGGAGCAGGGAGAATTAATTGCGAGCTGATAAGGGTTAATAATCTGTTGGCCATGTGAAGGGTGCCTGGGGGAGCGGGTCCTGGAGACGCGGCTTCCCCCCGAAGCTCCCCGCTTCTCGGCAGCGCTGCGAATTGGCACAGGGCGCGTGTTGACAGATTCCAGGAGGATTGCGAACGTCCTGCAGCTTCAGACGCGTCTGCGCTCTCGCCTAGCCTGGCTGGGGATCCCGGCCCCGGCCCGCTCTGCCGGGACGGCTTCTCTGCCTCGGGGAGAGCCGGGCTGGCTTCAGGCTGCCTGCGGGGAGGGGCTGAGTGGGTCCCTCCAAATCCACCCCCTGGTTCTGCTTCCCAGGTGAGGGGCAGTTCGTGCAGCTCAGGGGTGTCCCGCCGTGTCCCAGAGTGACCCTGATGAGCCCGGCACGCTCCCTGGCTTCTCCTCCCCACTATGAACCATCACCCATGCGGGTGGTTTACCCCAGCCGAGGACATGGTCCCCGGCATGGTCACAGGGGGACATCAGCTACCTCCAACACGGGGCCATAGATTTAAATCCCTCTTCCCCTCTTGCAATAAGAAAGGGGAGAAATGTGCATTTTTTTTTTATCCTCCTTGAAGGAGTCTGTTGTTTCGCGGGCGCTCTTGTTAAAGCCTTTCTGTCCCTTCGTCCCCAGGCCAGACCCACGGGCCACCCACCCCACCCACCACCCCCAAAACCGACCTCCACCACGGCAGCAAGCAGGAGCTGAAGCACGAGGGCCGCCGCCTCGGGGAGAGCGGCCGCCAGAACATCGACTTCAGCAACGTGGACATCTCGGAGCTGAGCAGCGAGGTCATC
>NW_008825253.1:965706-980369 GCF_000699105.1 Pygoscelis adeliae
ACCCTTCCCCAGTCCCCCTCCTCCCCCCCCCCCCGCCGTCCCTACGCGACGCCCATCCTCAACGGCTTGTCCATCCCGCCGGCCCACAGCCCCACCGCTAACTGGGACCAGCCGGTCTATACGACCCTGACGAGGCCTTAAAGGCTGCGCGGAGCCCCCGAGGGCTTCCCCGACATATGCACTAATGAAGGAATGAAGACGAAGAGCGTGGAGTGCCGCGATAGTTTCCGAAGTGCCTCCTGAGCCGCTGGGAACTCTGCTCGTTGCGACTGGATGTCCCCTTGCTTCAAAACTCTCCAAAAGGACAGAGCTCTATTTTTCTTTAATTAATACAATTTTAAAAAATAAAAAAAATAACTAAAAAAAAAAAAAAAGGACCGGCGATTCCTTTTGAATAAATGAAGGACAAAACCATTCGACTCCTCTGTGAGGACTGAACTGAACTTACTCGTCGTGGAAGTTGACAAGTGCAAAAGTGGAGCAGGGGGGTGGGAAGGGGGGGGGAAGAAAAAAAGCTGTTTGAGACTTTAAGGGTCTATTGCAATGTGAGGAACGGACCAACCTTGAGGGCAAGAACTCACTCGGACCAACGCGGATGAAACCCGAAAACCCGGCTCTTCCGTGGAACAATCTCGTGGGAACAAACGAGTCTGGTGGGACCAACCAATTAAATGTCTGAAGTGTTTGTTTTTTTAGTCAAGAGTTCTTCTAAGCAAGGTTTGGCTGTAATTAACATTTTGTTTTGTTTTTTGGAAGCTTAAAGTGTTTTGTTTTTGTTTTTTTTAAAATCTGTTAAATATGTATTTATGTTCTGTATTATTTTGTCTTTTAATTAATGAAGTAATTTTGTGCAAAAAGTAGAATTTTAAAAGATTTTAAAGAGGGGGTGGGGAGGGAGCATAAAAATAGTGGAGATGATACAATAAAATGGTGGTATGAGTCTATAGATTTTCGTCGGGTTTGGGGTTTTTTTCGTTTTGAACCGCTGCAGCAGTCGTGTTTGAGAGAGGGACTGAACGAATCTGCCCATCGCAGACCCGGTCACCAACAGGAAACTCAAACAGGAATGTAAAATAACGAGGGGGGGAAGTTACTAATTAAATTGGGAGGCTAAAACGATTGCAAAAAGGAGCAGGCGGTTTTTCTGGCTACCTGCTTTCAGGCGTTAAAATTGGATTTTAAGGCATTGCGGAATCTTTGTACACTTTCAGAACCAGGACTACTTTATAGGAAGATGTAATTTAATGAGAAATTATCAACTTCTGATTTAATTTTGGCTTCTAGGGACCAGATATCATCCATCAAGCTGTGAAACTAAAATCTTCTCCACTAAAAAAAATTTTTAGGTACTTAGTTTTAGACTAATATTTCATTGATATATTTCTACTTCTTCCATTGTATGCTGAGCATATAATAACCATCTATTTTATGGTAACTTGTGCCTTTAAAAACTTTGTAAATCTAAAAACACATTTCAGAGGTTATCATCTTTTTACCTTTTCTACGTTTCCTACTCTTTTTCTAAAAATATTTTTTGCATATTTCCTTTTGGGGACGTGGGGGTGTGGCAAAATACAGAAAACTCATTTTTATGCAATCTATTTTTCTGTATAAAGTTTGAAAGACTTTGGCTGTTACTTATCTGTTCTCTTCACTAGCTTCTGACTAAGCAATGCTAACTTTTGTACAGATCAATTTGATAAAATTAAAAATTGCTTTTTATCAAGTTCGTGTTATGTTTTCTTTCTGCTTGAGCCTATTTCTGTGCTGAAAAGAAACGCGGAGAACAGCTTTGAGAGAGACAGGATATTCAGAACAAAATATTTTGACCAAGGTTTTCTCTGTTCTCCTAATAATATGTTGGTTTGGGTTTTTTTTTTTTCCTTGCTCCCTTTCCCTGTACTTAGATGGTGTCTTACTATGAGATTTTTAAAGATTTTTTTTTTACTTCCTTGAGAAGTGCATTTCCATGCCCGTAATCCCAAGGATTTCATAGGATTTCAGCGAGACTGCTCACATGAGTAAGGGTTTGCAAGGTCAGACTGCATGATTTTAGACCAAGTTCATTTTATTCTGTACAGCACGTAGGAATTTTACAGTAACAAATTCTGCTTTCTGGTTGGCGAGCCCTTGTAAATACCTCTTATGATAGCAACAAAATTATATGTTGCATGTAGTGGTTTGTTGGTTTGTTTTTTTTCAAATAGTCATTAAAATAGCTACATTTGTGACTTTTTTTTTTTTACTTGCATAAACTAAGTTGCAGTTTGGTTTTACCAGTTCAGACAAACCCATGCAAGATGTTCAGGCTGGGCCCTAATTGGGACAAAAGGGTTGGGATTAGGGAAATCCAGCCGCCCCCTGCCCGCGAAACGCGCTCAGGACTTGGTTGCAGTGCAGCACTGTGGAAAATGTTTTAACATGAGGAAAAATAAATGTGATGACAATTAATGAAGCTCAAGAACATTAACAGAGTCTGAACAACAGAATCCCAATGCAAATTTGCTGTTTGCGGTATCTGCCAAGAGCTATCTTGCCAGAGTGTCTGTAACTGGACACCATTTTCTCTGTGCTCATTTACAAAACTGCTGGCAAAATGACTTTATTACGCTATAAGCCAAAGCTGCAGAATAACTTTCAGAGGAGACTTTTTCCTCCTTTCTCCTCCCTCCAGTTACAACGCCAGTTTCAAGTCTTATCCTAATTCATGCTCGAAAAATAGATGCGTTTTGGCTTCACCTCTTCTGCATGTTGAGGTAGGGCTTCCTCTCCGAAGTCACACACTTTGGGGGGAAAAAAGAAGAAAAAAGGTGAGACGGGAATGCAAGTCCTTACCTTTGCTTTCTTCTTGATGTTTAACAGCAAAGCTTACAGCGACTTTGCTGATATCTGGATTAATCCTTAAAACAGGCTTAAAATATCTGTTTGCAATGGTATTGTAAATCACCCAAAATACTGAAATTAAAAATTGCACTGAAGCGTCTCCGGCTCATGGGAGAGTGGGATGGGGGTCTGTGCACCCAGCAGGGTGGGTCCCAGCCGTAGGCTTGGGGAACATTACCAAGCTCTTGCCTCTCTCCTTTTTCTTCTTCTCCCAGTGCATTGTACCAGCCCTGGGTTCCTAGCACGGGGTGACATCCAGCGAGTGCAACGTCCTTGGCACGGCCAGGAGCTGCGGGGCGCTTGTGCAGGGACGTGCTCTCCTCCCGCAGATGCTGCGAGAGCCCTGGGCGGCCGTGGGGTCCCCGGACCAGCCTGGCGACTACACCAAGGAAACGTGCATCCAAAATACGCAGATTTTAAATCCGTTCGCTTTTGACCATGCTCACTTGCCACTTGTTTTTGCTTTCTGTAAGATTTGCAAAATGAAGTTAGCTTTTATGAATATTTGCAGAAACAAAATGCTGTAGATCTACACCGGTCAGTAGGTACAAGCAATGATGTGAGCCTCGGGAACCCCCCTGCAGCTCCTGGAAGCAGCTCCCGTTTGAACAGCTAATGCTGAATAGTGACGCGCAACTTTTTTTTATTGCCCTCAGGGTCGGGGATGCTCACTGCACGTTTGCTGTTGAGTAAAAATTCAAAGACGTTACAAAATGGATGTTCAAGAAGGTGATAGGCAGGTAAAATTCACCAGCCCGAATAATCCCAGTGACTCAGGCTTTAGGGTGAGCTGGAGATTTCTAAGAGCACCAGAAGTTCATTCCCCATGCCTAGATTTACACTTAAACATGCGAGTCTCCCATTTCATTTCCTTAGGAGAGCACCACTGGTCGGGGACACAGTTTATATTCAGAGGAGAGCTTTTTGATTTGAAATTAATGTTGTTTGTATAAATGCATTTTCATGCATTGTCCTTTTCTTCCATTTTATGTGTAGATATTGTCTACAGAAAGAGAAGTGATTTTCCACGAGCCGAGTGCCTTCCTGACGTGAATGGCAGCATTGTGTGTCCCGAGCTCGGCTCTGATGGCTCTTGTGTTGGCGTGAATCTGGAATGTCTCTGCAGAAGTCAATGAGATCAGGTGAAACCAAGACCGGCTTTTGACCCCTGGCTGTCAACAAAAAAGGGTTCTCAAGATAATTGCAGGAATACACAAGCGATAAAAGTTCCTCTTTTTTATTTTTGGTGCAGAGAATAATGAATGTTGCTATTTATCTGAATGCTCAGAAGGTACTGTTTAGTAAGAAAGAGGAAATTAATGTTATAGACCGTATCCACATTCCTTCTGCATGGTGGAAAAAGAAAAAGTCCCTTCCCATCCTCCTTATATTTTCCTGGAGTGATATCAGCTTTTGTTACACATTTTTTACAGATGGGTATTAGGTTTACGGCAAAGAAATTCTGAAATGGCATTTCAATGAGGGTGTTCAGTTTTAATAAACTCCCACATGGGTATATCCCTGCTCCCTGTCTATGGACTGGCCTCCTCGGGACGTCTGGCTTTTCCAGCTGGGCTGGTCGGACCCAACCCGCAGCTCTGCTCTGCTGCGAGACGTGGGCCCATGAGAGTGGGGGTGAGCGGGGGTACGGGACAGCCCCGCCGGGCGAGCTCCCACGCAGGACTGCTCCCCGCGGGATCCCCGGGGATCTGAACACAGGGATTTGGCCATCCTCACATGCTGCTCCTGAAAGCAGCAGCCGCGGGGCTGCCTGTCCTCGCCCGGCATCTGCAGCCTAATGCTCGATGAGACGAGAAGAGGCGCGCGGCCGCTCCCTCCCTCTGCCACGTTTATCCCCCCCTTGCCAAGGCCGGATGCTCGCAGCCCCTGGCTACATGTTGCCTGTGATCCGGAGGCAAAAAAAATTAAATATAAAATAAAAATAACTAGAGACATGAGTGCCGTTTGGCGTACATGGTGTTTGAGCACCAGGAGGGCAGCAAAAGCCGTTTTCAGGTGAGCGGGCAGACGCTGCGACCAGTGACCCGGGTAGGGCAGAGCTCCGCTGCCGTGCGAAGCTGGAGAGATTTTGGGAGCAGGAGCAGCGGCGTGCAAGCCCTTGGGAAGGCTCGGTGGCCACGGGAGCTGCTGGGACAGGGCTGGGCAAGCTGAGGAGGTGCCATGGTGAACACAGCATGGCACAGCCCCGGCCCCCCCGGGGTCCCGGATGAACCCGACCGTCAGCGAAGGCTTTAAGGACACTTCAGTATTGCCCTATTTTCAGTCTTCGAGAGCATGAGGTTGGGTAACCAGTTGATTTAGGGCTCTTTTAAGTCTGAAGGCAAATTTGTAAGTGTGAATTCATCAAGAAGGACTCTAAACTCCCTTTCTGGGGGGTGGGAGTGAAAGCAGGGAGTTTCACATCAACTCCTGTCCGCTCTGTGAGCGATGCATGGAGGAACCCCAGCTCCCAAAAGAGACAATGCCCTGTACCTCACCACTGCCCTGCTCTTCCTTGGAGACCCCGCAAAGGCTCCACGAGGTTTTCGGGGAGTTCATCACATGGCAGCCTAATTAACGAAGGGAGGGGAGCTGCACAGGACCGTGGGAGCCAGGGAGACCTGGTGCAGCCCCGGTCCCATCTCCTCCGCCACCGCCCAGCTGAGCCAGGGTGGTTTTATTTTAAAGTTCACTTTATATGTGTTATACGCAGGAACTAAGGATGGCACCAAGTGGCAAAGGATGAAGCTTGGGGAGGGGAAGCCATTTCCCACGTGAGTCAGCAGGAGCTAAAAATAGTCACCCGGAGCCCAAACCACGGAAAATGGTGCTTATTACAAATTGCTTCGTTCTTCTGCCATCCTGCAACCCCAGCCCGCGCCGGAGCCGCAGAGGTTGCAGGGCAATCCCTGCCGGTGCGGTGCGATGCGATGCAGGGGCTGCTCCCTGACGGTGAGCACGGGTTTTTGGGAATGACAGACCTTCACTCAGCCCAGGAGGCTCGTGGTGGGTCTCAGGCCACGGGGTTTCTGTCGTGCAGTCGAGGAGCTTCGCACTGTATTTGCAGAGAAGTGCAGATTTCAGTAGCGGGGCTGTGGCCCGAGCGGCGGCTGGTTTTGTGGCCTAGGTGGGTGGAAAGTGAGTTTATATTTTTGCAGAACCTTGCTTCACGAAGAGGGAATCAGCAGGCAACGTCTTTCCATAAAACCACGCAGTCTGCACTGAAAAAAAACCAGTTTCAATAGGGCTTAGAAAACAAACCTACCCCCGGCTTCTGCTGCAGCCTGCCAGCGGTGCTGCCTGCAGAAGAGCCACCGCGGTGGGACGGCAGTCACCGGTGGGGTGGCTGTTGCCACCAGCCTGGCGGCTCTTGCTCAGAAATGGTTTGGCGCTTGGATAAACATGGTGGGTGCTGCTGAAAGTGGGGCGGCGTTCCTGCTGTCCCCTATTAAGCCGCTCCCATATGGCCGCGGAGCTCAGCCATGCACAGTGTGTCAGTGGCTTAACTGGAGGGTTGGTTTTGACCTGATTTAGTGAAGCCCGTGCAAAAAAAAGCCAGTTGGACACACTTATTCAGGTTTAAAAGCCGGCTTCTTTCAGTTTATCTTAAACCAATTAGGAATGAAAAACAAGCCACTCCTAATCCAAAATAAGAGGGTGTCCCTCCCTGCCTCCGCCACCCGCTCCTGGGCTGTGTTGGTTTAGGGAAAGCGATGCAAAGCTGCCTGCGCGGGTCGGAAAGCGCTGCCTGGGCGGGGGCAATGGCACCCGCACACCCGTCCCGCCGTGGCTCCGCAGCCTGGCCACTCTCGCCGCCGCGCTGGCATCAGCTCCTGCGCCCCGTATTTGTTTGTGGATGTGTGCGCAGGCAATATTGTGACTGTCAGAGACGTGATATTAAAACATTTACCCAAAATACCTCTGCCTGCCTTTCTCCTCCCCTCACTTGTCCCCCTCCTCCTCCTTTTTGTGTGCGTGCGTGTGTGTGTGCGTGTGTCTAAATTCCCAATGTAGTGATGGAGGTCTTCACCCAGGAAAGGGTTAAGCATTTTGAAAGGTCTTGTTTGAGGTAGAGTGAATTTTAACCACCACACACATAACGAATGCGAAACAGCCTGAATTGCTGGTGAGGAGCCAAGAGCACAAGAGAGGAGCTGCTGAATTTTAATGATTCATTATTGCATGGAAGGCCTTTGTCTTCCTTTATCCGGTGCACAATAAAAGAATTAATTGGACAGAAAATGGCAGGGCAAAGAACTGACAAGTCATTAAGGGGCTCTGAATGGCTGATTAGGTGCACATTGGGGGTGGAATTTCAACTGCACTGTTTTAGAAAGGGCTCCAGAATAATAATGGCATGGCACAGTTTATATTTTGTATGCAGTACCAGAAAGGCCTTTATGTCGGCATTGTGGTGCTATTTATTATGCTGTCTATTTAGCCATTGTTGGCATTGTGTTTGCAATAAGAATGCACAAACAAAGTTGGGATTTTTTTTTTTTTTAACTTCACGAAGGCAAAATAATTGGGAATCAGAATCTCGCTCCACGGATAGTTTTATTAATTTTTGTGTGTGTGTCCAGAAACGGGAGTAAATATTTAGACTTGCGAGAAGTAGCTTCTTTTAGAAAAAGGAAAAGAACTAATAAAGTTCTCCCACTTCCCCCCGTTCCCAAAGAGCCGCCGTTCGGGGAAGCCTCGTGCAGCTGGTGGAGCCCCCGTGAGCGATGGGGCGCTGACCACTTCCACACCCCGACGCCGGGAGGATGCAGCTCAAGGAAAAGCAGCCAACTGGAATTATTGGTAGCTAGGAAGTTCATTGAACATCTCGCACACGGATCCTTTGAGGCGGCTTCTGCCAAAGTTTCCTTGTTGTTGTTGATGTTAAGCAGTTGCCTGCGAGTTATAATAAAAACCACACACACGGAAGGGAAAGAAAGAATAAAAAAAATTCCCAGCACGTTGGGTAGGTGTGATTTTGGAATGCATTTTTTTTAAGAGGATAACAAACAGGAATAGCAGTTTACTGTCAGGTCGGTACACAGCTGGTTGCAAGTTTCAGGGGAAAAAAGGGAAACTTCAATGAAGATACAGCTTTTTTTTTTTCCCTGCAAGTGATTCCTTACAGCCCAATGAAAATAGAAAGCTGTCACCTTCACGTAACCTAGAGATTTTCACACGATAAAGATTACATTTTAAATTTTGCTCAAAAGCTCGCAGAGGGTAACTTAATTTCCGACAACCTCCTTCCTGTCCTCAGGATGCCGCCCGACCTCGCTGCCGGTTGATAACCAGGTGCACTGATGCCCTCCCCCTCCCGAATCACAAGCAGCGAACGCCTCTCTGCCTGCCCGGGTACCGGGGAGCTGCGCTCCTACGTGCTCGCTGCCGGCCGAGGGGCTGCACCGTGCCGTGGATGAACCCCGTATTTCCAAGGAATAGAGGAGCAAAAGCCGCCGAGCGCTGATGCACCTCGTCCAGCTGCCCCTGCAGCCTGCCTGAATCCTCCTGCCGACTTCTGGGGGAGCTGGGATGGACTGGGATGGACTGGGATGGACTGGTCCCAGCTCACATGGGCAGCACGGAGTTGCCAGCTCTGCCTCTGCATCCCGAGCCATACCCCATCCCTGTCCTTCCCCTCCCGCCCCGGGAACCCGGGTCAGGGAGTTTTTAGCACCACGTGCATTGCCGCTGCCCCGCTGGGACGAGCTCACACATGCACTTCCTTCAGAAAACGACCTCTCCGGTCCCGGCTGGAGGAAACAGCGGCGATAGTTTGGTTTTCTCCTCCTGTGCAGTCTTTGGTCCCCAGTTTTCCTGCCCGGGCTGGGGGCAGAGCGAGTCTCATCCCCCACATGATGTGGGGCAGAGCGGGCTGGAGCTGCCCACCAGGCGCTGGAGCGAGACCCAGGGAGAGAACAAGGGGTGTCCCCCTCCACCGGTGACACCGAGGTGTCCCCGCAAAGCCCTTCGCAGAGGGAGGCTGCAGAGAGAAAGCCGGCTCCGCAGCCACCCCTTTGCAACAAATCTCCCCGAAACAGCAGCCCAAATTGATGTACCCACACACGCATCCCGCGCCTCCGCTCAGGGCCTGGCCCTTTCTCACGCTGCTCGTGGTTTTTTTTTTCTGGGTACTGTGGGCTAATAATGGGTTAACAATATATATATATATTTGAAAACGTGAGAGGGGATTTGGGTGTCAGGGAGATGGATGAGCTGCAATCTGAAACTTTTTAGGTAAGAATAAGTGAAAAGGAAAATGGGGTTATTACAAAAAATGCCATTCTCAGTAGAATACAACCCTTCTGTAATAATATTTTAAGAGGTAGTTAGTGGCACTCTTCATTCAGGAAAGTAAAGCCATGCATGTCAAACAAAAATAAAATAAAATAATAAAAAAAAAGCGGTGGGAAGGTAGCTGGTTCCACTGGAAATTGTAATGTTCCTCCTGAGACTTCAGCTTCTTAACACTGTGAAAGGAGAAAAAAAACCCCAAAACTGCCATTTGTGCTCCTCCGTTGGCGCTGCAGCTGGGAAGGAGGCAAATGGAAAAGCTGTTATTAGCGACAAGGGGTACATCGGCCGGGGAACGCCAGTGCCTGCCGAGCCGGGGCACGCCACCGCCACTTGCTGTGCCACCCAAGACCGCTCTTGCTGCAATCGTCTTGGCCTCTTGGCCCCGAGGAGCTGAGCCGTGGGTCACCCGCATGCTATTCGAAGCCAGCGAGTCACCTCTTCCTGCAAACACCCCCTTTTCCTAACAAGGAGGATTTAATGCAACCCCTGATGAGACCCTCTGCAGGTGGGTTCCAATTTCCCAGGCTGTCGAGGTCCCCCAGCGCTTGCTCCTGCCCCTCTAAAGCTCTCGCTGCTCCGGGGCCACCTGAACCCCAGAAGGTCTGTCGGCTTTGAGAGGCTTTCCTAGTCACCAGATGGAGATGGAGATAAAGCTGGACCTGAACGGACAAAATTCAGGCAGGAATCCAGATATTCTCAACATTTGGGAGAAATCAGATCTGCGGAGGAGGAGCTTGGAGCGACGTCTATCAGAATGAAGTCAGGTGAGAGCTTCAGTGCCAGATTCCGACCATCCCTTAAGAGCTGTCTGTTCAAGCCCTGGAATAGTTGGCTGAAATCCACTCCTGGTGATGGGATACAGAGAAGTTAAAACATATCTAAAACACTTAACAAAATTCCCATATGGAAGCAAGTTTATTTTTTTAGTGAAAATAGCTTAACAAAACATCCGAGTAGTAGATGTTTGTGTTCTATTTCTGGGAATGCAGGAAAGATCCTCTGAAACCCCCCAGAAGAAAGAAATGCTAAAACAATCAGCCCCAAACTACGTAGATATTCAGATCTGCTTGAAAGAAAGAGGGAAGATGGAAATATCTGCACTGGAAGAGAGCAAAGGTCTGCTCAGGAGTATCCTGCAAAGGCACGTGTAGGTTTGCCATGCAGGAGCAAATAAAAAAACCCCTCAAACCAGGGAAACAAACAGGGCTTGTATAAAATAGCCCTTCCCCTGGTCTCTGCCAGCAATTGCTGTGAGACACTTGCGTTGCCTCAATGCTGTGCCTAGAAGTCGCGTATTTTCCATGAATTTGCCTAAACCTGCTTTGAACCTGGCTCTGCTCTTGGCCTCTGCCTGTGGCAGAGCTCTGCGGCTGAACCAGTTGCTCTGGAAAAAAAAAAAAAAAAGCCTTTCTTTTTATCTAATTTCAGCTTTCTGTTCCATTACCTTGTTGGGCACTCGCCCATCGTATCATGAGACACACGAGGTGATGGCAAGAATAATCAGTCTCCTTCCCCCTTTTCCTTTCCCCATTTGGTGCTTCATTGCCTACACCAAAAGACCTCTGTCTGGGCTGAAAGAGCTATTTCAGCTCCGAACCTGAAATATCCACTTTGGGCAGAATTTTGTCCCCGTCTGACTCCACGTTGGGGCCCGATACGCTCCTGGCACTGATGCTGGTGACGTTTGTCTCATCCCAGTGTGAAAAATGGACTTTAAACATGCTTTAAAAGTCAGGGTTTCCCGGTTTCTGAGCAACAAATCCTGCTTTTTGGGCCATGCCTTCCAAGTGATAAATTTCTCGATCTCCGGGAAAATACACTCTAGGGAAAGCAGACAAAGCGGAAAAGGCTGTAGCGTTGCCTGGAATGACATTTATACCTTGGACGGTGAAGCAGCCTGGACAGGACTGTCATACGCATGCCTGCAGGAAGGAAGGACAGACCCGGTGGAGCAGACGGAGCTCTCTTAGGGAAAGGCAGGCAGAGCCGGAGCGGGACTGCCACCAGAGACCGGGAACGGGACAGCCAGACCCCAAACTGGGTGATGTCTCCTCATCCTCATCCTCATCTTGCCCCTGAGCCTTGGGGCACCCCGGCTCACCTGGGGATTGCCATTTCAGGAGGTGGAGACCTGGGGTGCAGAAGACGCTCCCCCATCCCCTCCGGCAGGGACGGCTGAGCTCCCCCATGACCCAACTCCTGTGGGCTCGCGGGATTTCCTGAGGTTTCAGGGCCACCCAGCCCAAACCCCAGGGTACAGATTTTGAGCCCTAAATGGCCTAAATGATATCTTTTGGATTTTCCCTTTTGCCTAATTACAGGGATTTATTTTTATTACCACTACCCCATGTTCCAAAACCCCGTCAGCTCAGCAGAAGGCTTTCACGGGCTTTTGGATCAGACCTAGGCACTTGGTGTAGTTTTTCCTATAACAAATTATCCATTATTTGCTGGTTCTCATTTAATTATTAAACAGAAGCTGCAGATCTTAAGCTTCCAGGTGCCTTGAAATCAAGGACAAGACTCCCATTGCCTTCAGGAGATCCCTGGATTTCACTCCGGCTCCTGACGCAGCGGTGAGTTCACAAACTGTGAAAAAAGGATCCGTGTTGCCATGTTACAGGTCCAGTTCTCTGCGCTTGGAGCCAAATAGTCATAACAGTCAGACACACTGGGATGGACTTTGGCCAACATTTCTGCAGTCCAGCCACAACTGAGAGCTTAATGCACCTCTGCGTATAGCATCTGCTCTACCTTCTTGGGAGCGGTGCTCCCCGCGCCTCTAATCGCTTCAAACATCATTGCTAAACACGGGGATTAGGAAGGATTTGAGGCATCTGCGCCCTGGTGATGTGAGCTTCAGCTCTCTCAGGGTGTTTTATAAAGGTGAGAACACCTTGGTTAAAACCCTTGAATATTCTTGAAGAGTGTAGAAAATGAAGATATGACTTGTCTTATTATTCTCACGGCAGTTTTTCTAGCTTGAGGTCTGTCCCATGCAGCACCCTGGAGGAGAGCAGGCAGAGGACCCCGCTGGGCACGCAAGGATGCGGTTTAGGAAGCAGAAACGTTTTCATCCCTCTAACACCATTGACTTTTGCCACGGACTTCATTGGAGAGTGCATGACGTTTGGAAATGGGCTTTGCCTCTACCTTAAGCACTCAAAAAGTTGTTCTTAGTGTGTATCATCCTATACTTGTATCACGCCATGGGCTCACCCGAGCCCAGAAATGCTCTTTTCCCGCCAAAGCCTAGAGCAGTGTACATAGGGATGATTTCCCCATAGGTTCCCCTGTTGCAGTGGAGCGCACGGAGAGAAAAATTCCTGCAGCTCTGTCTTCCTCGTGGGTTATCTGATGCTGTCTGTACTCAGGTGAGCTCTGGTTTGAGCTAGACTTGCGGGAGTATGAGAGGTGGGGTGTGAACTGCTGCTGCACAGACTGATGGCAACTGAATGCAATACATTTTCCCACACTGAAAAAAAGCAATTTCTGACTGAAGTACTGACTTCCTCTTTGAATTGAATGTTTGACTAGTCTCTGTAGAAAGAAGCGTTCATACACAGGGATTTCAGGAGTAAGCAAGTCCTGGAGTAAAATCTTCACCCTCAGGACACCTGTCCCTCCCTTAGAAATGTAATTCAGTGCCATTTCTGTAGGTGTAAAGCTCTATAGCGGCAGCTAATATATGCATACTTCTGGGTTCCCTCATTACCATTTCAGTTGGCTCGTTTACATAATAACACAGAACAGAAGATCATTTGCATAAAATAAAAAAAAAAATCAAATAACTGAATGTTGCTTTTATTTTGAAAAGCGCAGAGAATGAGCCTGTGAAGTTATTTATATCCCTGAAAGTACCAAGGAGGCTAATCGGCAGGGAACCGTGCTTTCTGCACAAAATGGGACTTGACCACTTCAATTTATTCATGAAATATTAGCTCACTTAGTGGAAGAGTTTTTTAAGCAGCTGGGTTGGAGCTGACGGGAAATCCCCTCCCAGCTGCAGCGGGATCAGCACGACTTGGAGCCAGACAAAAGTAAATTCCCCCAGCTCCGGTCCCGCGCAGCACCTGAAGGAATGAGGGGTCCGCTCCTTGGTTACGGCTGGCGTGACAGAAATATGCCATTCTCTTCCAGCACTTGTGCCTAATGGTCATTTACCTAATCTGGGGGTTTTACACCCGCCCCCTCCCCGGCGCTGTGATGTTCGGGCACCTTCATCTACAACCAAGAGCTGGAGCAAAGCTCCTCGTGGGCTTCCCGGGTTCCCTGTCGTGTCCTGATTTCTTCCGCTCCTCCCAATTTCCACGGCCAAATACTCCCACATCAGCAGCCCTCGGCCGTCCCGTCTGATGGGCCAACATTGCTCTTGATGTAACAACAGCAATTTGGTTTCGCAGCGAGCGGAGTCACCACCAGCAGAATATACCCTCAGGTTTCAGGCACAGGGAAAGCCGTGTGCCAGTACGCAGCACGGACAGACGTGGTGGTGTGGGTTACGCGGGGGAAATGTGAGGCTGAGCAGTAAAACACGTACTAATTTGGTATTCAAGGCGTGTGCAAAATGGCCATATTTTCATGAGAAAGGTTTGTTGGGAGAAATCTTAGGGCAAATCCTATTTTCATTTATAAGCCTCCAAACATGCAGCATCTTTCCCGACACCCGGAACGTTACTTCAGGTTTGCACAAGGGTAATGAGAGCTGAACCTGGCCCGAGAGTACTCAAAGCCTATGAAGCACCGAGCTCTTTATTACAGCAACTCCTGGCGAAACCATCACCAAAATTAAACTGTAACCTCCTGTAACAAGCTGGCCTCTACATTTTTAACAATGGTGCAAATCCTTCTGTAGATTACTGGGGTGAGCAATGCTGCACTTGGCAAGTTCATGCAGCGCAGCTGGCCTCAAGGTTGGAAACATGACCCTGAACTACCTCCTCTATCTGTTCTTTGGAGACCGGCTCTGGACTGTGGGAGCACTGGGGCAAAGGGACAATGGGACAATGTTTGTGTTGGGACGTCCCTGTCCCACAGCGTGATGCTCTGAAACAAAGTCCTAGCGCAAGCGTGTGAGCAGCTGCCCTCTGCCCCCCCCCGTACGCCAAAATGAATACGCATTGTTGGGCATGGGTGTGGTGGGTTTCAGCACACTGAGCCTGCCAGACTTGGACTTCTGCCCCAAATATTCACATGGCCTTAATAATTTTGTTCCCTTTTTTTCATACTTCTCCATGCCCTCACCAGGGCTGTGCTGGCTCCTCCGTGCTGCTGGCAGCGCAAGATTGCCCACGGCAGAGCTCCACGTGCCCACCCCGGCCAGGTGTTTCTGGAGCTGAATGCTTGTTCACAAGAGGCCACGTCCCACTGTTCGATGGAAAATCCCCCAGCAGAGCTGGGGTGGGAAAGGAAGAGAAGTCCTGCACAGTCACACTGCAGGCCCTTCACCAGGAGCAAGATTTGGGAGGGCGAGATCTCCTCTG
>NW_008825253.1:980429-982456 GCF_000699105.1 Pygoscelis adeliae
AGGAACCTCAGCTCAGAGATCTTTCACCTTTGTGCTTGGACCAGAGCCCTGGTGGTGGATCACACTGATGGGTGACACCTTGAAATCCTGCTCCCGGAAGCCTGGAAGAGCACGCACAGGGGAGATAATACGCAGCTTTGGGATGGGCTCGATCCTGCCATCCTGTCCGTCTCCAGCAGCATGAGCAGAATGTCTGTGGTGCATCTGCCTGCTCCCTCTTCCAGGTATCTGCTCCTCCCCGCGGGGCAGCAGAAGACTGCAGAGCGGGCCAGGGCTGGGAACCGGGGCAGTCGACAAAAAGGGAGGTGATGCTCCTTAGAGTCCTACGAACATTGCTCTGGCAGAGACAATGAGGCCTCGGCTATTTGCGGTGTTTCCTTGTGTCCTGTACTGAATATTCAGAAGGAAAAAGCTTTGACTTCACCAATTGCACTGGGATCCCTGAGAGAGACTCCCGTCCGCACCCAGCGAGGGCGTCCCCTGTGCTGGTACGTGCTGGATGGGTCTTCTCCAGGTTCCTCCATCCCAGACACAAATTGAGCCGGGGGGAATCCACAGCAGAATTTCACAGCTCACTGTTTTAATAAATGTTTGGAAAACGCAGAGTGAAATTGAGTTAGGACCTTTCCAATACACTAATATTTTGGAACACATGGATCATGCATATGGGAATAGCCCTGGCCCGGAAAGCATGGGTAAGACCCAAATAGCTCGAAGAGACAGCTCTCTGAACACTGCTTGGAAGCTGGATTCAATAAAGGGCCATCCCTTGGAGCCGAGGAAACAGGACAACCAGCCTGCTGAGACCCCGGCCTTGCTGCGGAGGATTTCAGGGCTGTTGGCGAGTGTTGTTCCATGATACAGGACAGATGCTGTGCCCACTGATGACGAGAAAAATAGCTATGAACACTGTCAATTGCCAAAATGTAAACTCGCTTCTGTGGTGTGCAACTGCCTCTTCAGCAGAGGCTGTGGATGACAGGAACTCCCCTTTGCTTTACCCAGGCAGCATGGCCACGAAAAGCAAAACGCTGCGTCCGTAAGGCACGTGTCTCAACCCCCCAACGCAACACGGGGGCGAAGCGCCTATCCAAGAGTCAGTGGCTTATTGCAAAGAGCTGAAGACTTGGCCAGGCGCCCCGTGCGCTCCCCGGGCTTTGCACCGCGGCCCCGGAGAGGCGTAGCTGGGCGCTGAGCATCGCCCTGTGCGCGCCTGGCTCTGGGAACCCGCTGCTGATTTGCAAGGGAAATTGTGGGTAAATAATCCTCATTACCCAGGAAGGCTGCCCCCTTCCAGATCAAGTTCACTTGTTATTCTGATCAGCCGATAAGCCTCATTTGCATAATTTTTTCTTCTTCCACACTCCAGCTTCACTATCACAGTTAGAACGGGGGTTTATTACTCTTACTAATATTATTACTCTGTGCAATCACCCCGACTGGAGGGTTTGCGAATGCCTTCATGCCTGCTGGGGGCTGTGGGTGGCCGTGGGCGGGCCGGGGACTCTCAGCATGGGGGGGTTGTGTTTTTGCTTCCCCTCGGTGCTTCCTGCAGCCCCTTGCTCTCGGCTTCGCTGGCTAAGAACACCGCAGCTCGCTGCAGCCATGCCGGCTCTCAGGAGCTGCCCAGGCCCATAACCAGGATTACAAACAGGGGAGCAGTTGTTTTTGAGGACCCCCTTGGAGTTATTCCTAGCTGCTTGACCGCTCCGAGAGCAAAGGGGCTTTTTTTTGCTGCGCGTGTCTGCTTTTTCTTTTCTCTGAGGCGGGATGCTGGAGACGGCACACAGGCCCAAGGAAGGGTGAGATGAAGCGGTCTCTGCTGACGGTGGAGCAGCCTGCTGCCTGCCTTCTCACTCCGGCCAGACCCAGGGATCTTCTCCTGAAATCGGTCTCCCCTGCAGCTTTCATTCATTTTTAAAAGATGATCAAAGCTGAATCATGTCAGTTCCTACAGAGGAGACAAGGAAGGAAAATGCCACCTGATGTTGCTGGCTCTGAAGCTGGGTCCTGCCTTGGATGAGAAG
>NW_008825253.1:982498-985987 GCF_000699105.1 Pygoscelis adeliae
TCCCGCTTAGGCAGTGCCTCCCCATTTGCCCCCACCCCCCTGAGCTGAGGGCTGCAATGTGGGCAGACTGGCAAGGTGCAAGAAGAGGCATGCAGATGAGATGCAAAAGAGAGAGGGGCACTGATTTGCATAATTTGCTCCATGTAGAGGCTGCTTGGAACTGTACCAGGGCGGGAGGGAATTGTTTTACAGCTCTCTTGGTGGATATCAGTGTCTCTGCTGCTGGGCCCACAAGGGATTTCTGGATGTAGAGTTTGAAGGACAAGGACCTTAAAGCTTGGTCTTTTCAATTTTTTAAAATCCTGTTCCTCTTTGTGCAAATGCAGCTGCAGCTGTTGCAATTAGCTGGCTAAATTTTTTCTATTAATTACACATCGCCTCTGTGAAACTACCTGAATTTTAGCTGACTAACATACTCTTCCCTTTCATTCCAGAGCTCTGCATCCCCTCCAGCTCCCACGAGCTCTCTGGTCCCTCGCCCTGCCTGAGCTGTGCTGGGGTAGGGGCTTGGCAGGCCCCCAAAACCTGCTCTCTCATGGCTAATCCGAGCATTTCCAGAAGTGGCTGCATTTTTACTGAGCGTGATGATGTTGCTTCACATAACAGGGAAGAACTTTTCCGCCTGTAGCAAATAAAACTCTTTGGCCCATGCCCAAGGTCCCAGCATGTCATCAGAAAGGTCCCTTCTGCCTGCAAGTCCTCGAGAGGGTGCTGGGTGTTGCCCCCGGGGGGGGGGTGTCCCTGGGTTTCTGCTGGAACAAGGGGCTCGGGCAGCACCGCGTCAGCCAAACCTGGCACAAGCGGGGCCAGGGCGGCCGCGGTCCCGTTACTCGCGTCTCTCTGGCTCCTCCTGAAGGAGACAGCCCCGTGTAGCTGCGAACGCATTGCTCCTTGCCCACAGAAGGTGCAAATAATTTTGGGCGGGATGAAAGCAGGGTGGGAAACGTGAGGAGGACACGAATCCCATCCCGCTGTCTTTTTAATAGCGTTATCCCTGCCCACAGCGGCTTCATCGGCATGATAGCACCCACCTCCCAGTTCAGCCGAAGCCGGCACAGCCGCGAGCCGGGGCTCGGAGGGGCGCTGGCTGGCAGGGGCTGACGGGGGTGGAAGGAGCAGCCACGGGCCAAGGTGTAGACACTGCTTTTACAGTACTGCTGCATGGGGGAAGCAAGACCAGAAATCCATCCTTCAAGAGCGGGAGGGAGAGGTGGGCTCTTGTCTGTGGGACACAGCCCTTTTATTTAATCTCCCTACTCCCAGGGGCTTGGATTTTGTACCCTGGGCTTGGATTTTGTACCCTGGGCTTGGATTTTGTATTCTGCTGCCACTCTCTGACTCCCAAATCCTGACAGTGGTAATAAATATCCCCCCGGCTTTGCTGTGAAGAGGTTTCCCGCTCAGCCTCAGCCCGGGCTGGGGCGCGGAGCCGGTTTGAAAGGGTGACCCGCTGTGCCGGGTTGCTCCAGGGCCGCCGAGCCCTGGATGCCCTCGCTGTCCCTGCTCCTTGCCAGACCTCTTACAGAAAACCCGACTGGCACAGAGCTGGGAGGTGGCTATTCATTCTCTAGCCAAGGCACAGCCCTTTTTTTCTGGGACATATATTTCATGTTGCTTTGTGCTATTTTTCTGTGGGAGAGGCTGCTGCAATGGGAAGTCAAGACCACGGCTGTAAGGGGGTAGGCAGCTACGAGGCAAAAGGGATGGATGCTCGGGAAGGGAGCAGCTCCCAGTGGGTTGAAGTCCCCAAACTTGCACTCAGCTCGGGCTAAAGGTTGGAGCATCAGCCTGGCAAACATCTGGCAGTGGTACTGTGGCACCCACCCATGGGGCTGCTGGGAGAAAATTGCTGTGCAGTGATGTGCCCACCAAGGAGCTTAAAGCATGACAGATTTCCTCCGCTTCCTGGGGACAGGCGTGACAGACGCTTATGTTATTGTTTGCATAGGTTGCCTGAAGTGAATCACATCCTTGGGCTCCAAAATAGCTGTGGAGGTTTCTACCTGGGGATTCGGTCACCCCAGAGAGGAAACAGGAAAACAGCAAGCTAAATATTAAGTGTATGCTTTAACGTGAAACCCCAAGACAGCACTCAGGGTAACACATTTCCCCCATATACCCACCTAGCATGGAATGAATGAAGTTGTTATTTCCAGACACCCTCAGCAAACACAAGCCTACTCACTAGTTAAATTTTCCCCCTAAACTCTTTAATTCTTCTGCAATCTAAGGAGATGGGCTTTATGGTTACTCAGTCTGGGTTAAAAGTCTGCGTTTCCCCAGCTCAGGTGGACTTAAATAGTGAATTATTATTAGATATGTCATTGACTATTTCAGGGCACCAAACATCCGGACACTACAGGTCACATACCTACGGCATCCTTCCCTCCGAGCACCCCAGAGCTCGTCGCTCATGAAGACTACAGCACAAGCAGGCCTGAAGATCTGCAGATCTTCACTCAGCCCAGGCCTGCGAGTGGTCCCGAGACCCATCTCCCAGTTTCCTATGAGATGCTGCTCATGACTCTGTTAAGGGAAAGGGCTGAACCCAACCCCTACTAAGCAGCAGGGACTTTGCATGGGAGGAGATAGGACAGATGCAGTGACCAGAGGGGCTGGTCAGGAGCCCAGACTCATCAGGCTCCAGCGACTCCAGCTGCGAGGACCTTTTCTGAAAGCAGGAGTCTCCAACGAGGAGGGGTGCATGGGATCTGCCGAAATCAGAGGCCTTACAGCACTGAGAAGAGATAGTTGAAACTTTTAATTTGAAAACAATGTTGTGGCCAAGGTATAGCCTTCAGAAGATGTGGAGGCAGCTCCCCACAATACCTGCATCCCTGGCTGGAAGCAGCCACAAGCATGGCTCAGCTAATGCGTCCCCTGTGCCACCACCGTCCCTCCCGCCGTACAGCACCGAGTGCTACGTTTTATTCGTGCCGATCCCAGAAACCGTCGGCTTGCTGCAGCCTTTCTCCAGGAGACCATCGGCTTCACGTCCCCGTTTCTCACCAAGAGCATGTGGGGCCGTTAGGGCTTTCCTGAATTCTTCCTTTCTGGAAGCCCTTTTTCTCTTAGGTGACATTAACTGAGAGCTCTGTCACTCCACCCCACTTTAATGATTTCCTCTGGAACATTTTGTGTTCAATAAACTAGTGTGTTCCCCATCTGAGGTGAATCTCCTGCAAAGAGGAGAAAAAAAAACAACCCAAAACCCCTGTCCTGAGCAGACTGTGCGCTTGTCGCCAGCGCCTGCCACCCTAATTACGCCTTGGAAGAATGTGCACATGGCAGAGGTCCCTGAACATTTCGGGCAGGATATTGCCTGCTCCTGGATGCAGCCTTTTTCACCGCTGCAATAACATTTGCTATAATAAGCTGCGACTCCGTTTCGGGGAAGGCGTGAGCGCGGCGTAGACATTTTGGCCCGGCTGCTCCCCTTGCGTGGAGGTGGCTGAGGGCGGCGGGGGGGCTGCGGAGCTTTCTCCTTGC
>NW_008825253.1:986066-996591 GCF_000699105.1 Pygoscelis adeliae
GGCCGGGGCGCGGGCGCCTCCTCTCCCCCCGCGGCGCGCTGCCCCCCCCCCCCCCATGCTTGGGGGGGTCTGCGCAGGGGAACCCCCGCGTTGGATGCCCTGGGGATGCTAAGGGGAGTGTATTGCTCTCTTGCCTTCCCCCATGGGGTAAATTCAGACTGGGCAGCCGGGATGGCTCCAGGCAGATGCTGGGGCTGCAAACCGTCCCCTTGGCCTCCAGCTTCTGTGCCAGAGCCTGGGCAGGCGCCCTGTCCTCCCGGCCGGGCAGCCAGCCCAGCCTCCTCCCCCAGCCTCCTCCGTCCCCCTCCCGGCAGCTGGGCTCCTGCCCGGCTCTGCCTACCCAGGACATGAGCCGGGAGCTGAGCATGGCCGCCATGCAATGCTCCTTCCTCTGCAAAGCTGCTCCTCTCCCTGCCGGGCTGGCCGGGAGCCTCCTGGGAGTCACCTTGTCCCCACAGCTCTGGTCCCCTGCATGGGCACAGGGAGAGACAAACTGTCCAGGAAGGCTCTTTGCTTGGACACTGGATTGCTGGTTTGAGCTGCTTGGGTGGGTTTAGCCCATGCAGGGGAAAACTCATTGGTTTCATAGAGCCAGAGGCCAGGATGGCATCGGGGCATCTCGTTGGCCACGAGGTACCATCAGGTTATCTCTGTACTGGGCCAAGAGGGTGTGCTTTGCTGGGGCCTCGCTGCCAGAACGGCAGCCCAAGCCCTGCATCCATCCGGAGGTGCCGAGTCCATCGCTCTTCCATGGGGTCTCTGACAGCAACTAGCAGTTCTTCCCAGCCCAAACCAGTCCCTATTCCCAGTCTGACTTTTGCCTGGTTTCCACTTCTGGGCTTTGGTTGTCCCATGCCGGACCCTGCTGAGGTTTGCTGGCCAAAGCCTGTTACCACCCCACCTTTTCATTGTGGGTGGACATTTCTGCCCTGGCTGCCTTTGGTGGTTTTTCCAGGGATAGCTGTCGGCTTTTGGCTGGCCAGGGCAATATGGGCTGGTCCCTCTTCAGCCTTTAGGGAACAAGGCACCGATTCAGGAGGAAATTTAGTGTGTGCTCCTGTCCCATCACACCTTCCCACTCAGTGCCCTAAACCCCTCCAGAATGTACCCGAAGAGCAAAGAGCCATTTTTGGGATGTGTCTCTGGGACCGCAGTGTCACCCCACGCTCTCCGGTCCCGGGTGTTTCTCCTTGATCTAACACAAACCCCGCAGGCAGACAAGATCCCTCTCCTGGTGTGTGACAAGGTGGCTTTGTGGCAGCCAGGGGGGGACAGCACTAGCGGGGCTCTTTCCCCACTCTTGATTTACCCTGAAAATAAGATGAGCAGAAACTGTT
Organism: Pygoscelis adeliae; assembly: GCF_000699105.1. Lineage (NCBI taxonomy): Eukaryota > Metazoa > Chordata > Aves > Sphenisciformes > Spheniscidae > Pygoscelis > Pygoscelis adeliae. The sequence continues at coordinate 987,404 of NW_008825253.1, forward strand.
CAGGAGAGGGCTCAGTGCAGAGCCGTGGAAAGGCTCCCACGGACCCCCGCGAGCCTTGGATCGGGCTCTGCTTTCGGGAACCATAAATAGAAGCCGAGTCACTCAAATACCCAGGACCTGTAAGAGCCATTCATAGCTGCAAATTAACAGCTACCGTCAGGCCCATCTGTGCACGCCCCAACCCCGGGTCGGATTCCTGCTCCCTCTGTTTAACCTGATGACCATAATTACACACTCGTTTATACACCCGGCGGCACCTGAATGCTTTACAAGACAAACACCTAATCCTGCGTGGAAATTATAGCCACATAATATCTCTTTTCATTATTTGCTGAGGTGTTGAGTCTGATTACAGCACACACTGTTTGCTTTGTACCAGGGCAAAGCCCCTGTAATTTCTCTGCAAGTCAACATCATTCCAGCAAGGAGGCTGAAAATCTACAGGCTACTGTGCAAACGAGCTAGCAAATATTAATCCACAGTAAATGATCTGGGAGGTGGAGGGGGGGAAGGGTTGAACAAGGTTATTTATACCCCCCCCGAGATTAATAATGCCAAATTAAAAAAAAAAAAAAAAAAAAACCCGAGTTGGGTGTTTTTTTTTCGGGGGCTGGAAACACTCCTGCTGCCGCTGTCCCTGCTCCCTGGGGGAGCAGCGTGCTTTCCTGGGGGGCTGCTAATGGGAGAGGAAATACCCCGATTCCAAAGATGGGTCCTCCCTTGTCTCCCATGAGCTTTGGAGGGCTGACAGAGATGGGTCAAGCCCATCTCACTTCAAGTTGTCCTGACACATGGCCTGCCACGGGCTTCCCATGAGCCCTGGAGAAAGTCACTTAATAGTCCCGTGACTCAGTTTCCCCATCTTTAAACACAGAATATTAATGCTTTCTAATTCCCAAGGGCAGTGTCCTACATGGACGGGAGGCATGGATGCTCAGAGCTACGGCAATGGGCGCCACCAGATGTATTTATTAAAATAAGGACGTGTGGAAGGTCTTTTTCAGATGCTGTTTTCTCAAGTGAAGGGGGTGGGTGGCAGCACCCGGCACCCAGCACCAGAGGGGACCTGCGCTGCCCCGAGCTGAGCGCAGACCCTTTACTCTTGGGGCAAGATCCAGCTTGCCTGTGGTCCTTGGCCTGTTTCCCAGATGGGACATCCCCTCATTTCCCACCTTTGCAGACCCCCCGAAATGGAGAACTGGAGCCGGAGCCCCCACATCCCCACGCAGCTCCCTGCAAGCTCTGCCCTGAGCGGGGGCGGCGGTGGCAGCACCTCACCATGGCTCTGCAACCCAGCTCAAATGTTGTGCCCTTGGTCTCTCCCCAGGAAAAATATCACCTTGGGCTGAGACGCAACAGGAGTGACGTTGTCTGGAAAGAAAGAAGGATTTGCTTTAACCTGCGGCGCGTGGGTTTGCAACCAAAGTATACAGGCGGGCTTCAGGCTAGACTGTACCCTGGACCCCTGCCAGGCCATGGGCCGAATCCTGCTCCGCACCTCGGCCGTGCAAGCTCCTGCTCGGCGGTTTCAGGGCAGTTCACTCCGGGTTTCCACCGAGGGAGCAGCGGAGGAGCCAGCCCACTGCCCTCTGCCCCACCGCTCAAGCTGGTGTGGAGCAGGAGGGAGCTGACGGCAAAACACCGGCGGCATCCGCGCTCCTGCCGCTCAGCCCCGGCGGTGGCACGGGCAGGGGGTGACGTTATTGAAATCCATGTCAAATGGGTGTTAATGAAGGAAAACCAGGCCTGCATATTGCATCCCCCTTAAATCTTTGGGAAAACGTGTTTGCGTGCTGGAGGGAGGAGGGTAATTATTGCTCCCAGCGGCAGATGGGGAAATGGGGGCGTGGGGGAGCACTGGGGCCCCTGGGGTCACTCCCAGCCGGCGCCGAGGTTGAGCCAGGGCTGCCCGCGGAGGGGACCGAGCGCCGCAGGGACCCTCACCGTCTCAAGCACCGGCTCCCGGTGCCCCGGCTCCCTCCGAAACCCTCCAGAGGGATTTTAATTAAATTAAAAAAAGCAAATTCAACTAATGTGACTTGAACCAGGCAGGCTGGACGGGGTGCGCCGGGTCGAGCCGCGCCGGCTTCGCCGTTCCCCCCCGCTCACGCGTGTGCACACACATGTGCACACGTGGCCCCACACGTGCTCCCTGTGCCCGTACAGAGTGCCGGGGTCCGTGCCGGGCCGAGACTCAGCCTCCTGGAGATGGAGAGGCAGCGAGCTGTTTCTCCAGCGCTCAAGTTTTTCTTTCAGACTCTGAGCTGCCTTGCCAAGTGTTATAAAAATATATCAGTGTGAGCCAAAACATTTAGCACTCCACTTATTACTTTAAGGTTATAGGTTAAACAAATTCCTTCTCAGAATTTACTGTGTTCATTTCAGCTTCACAACACAGCCCTGCTAGCGGTAGATATATTTCACACTGTAATACCTCCCTTATGTATTGGAGGGGGTGAAAGGAGAAGAGGAAAGTAGCTTTCTAAATTTTTATGTGAACAAAAGCTACTATATAAACTAGCTGAAAACAAGTCCTTTGCAAGAGATAGTTTGTAAAATTTATTTTCCAGTAACCAATAAACCAAGAATGAAAGGTAAAGTTTGTTTTTACCTTACCTAATAATTTTATTTTTTTCTGAGTTTTGCCTTTTTTGTACAATAAAACCTAAAAAGAAAATAAAGAGCCGAGTTCACACCTTGGGCAAGCAGGTGCAATTGTTCCAGTGAAAGTGCACCTCCGTGAGCCAGGCTTAAATCCCTCTTAGGCAGTGCATGAATTCAGATAATGGGGGTCTGCTGGTCTTATTTTACGTTCAGCTCTAGGCTGGAAAAAAAAGATGGTTTGGAGAGTGAGGACTTCTGGTTTGCAGTCCTTGCTTTGCCACTGGGCTCCCTCCAGCCCAGTGCGATATAAACTCTGCCTTTTCTCATCTGCTCAATGATCTGCGTAAACTAACTCCATCTTCTCAGTCTACATGTGCGTCCCTGTTGCTGGTAGCTCATGTCACCTCCACTCTGGCCCGTTCAAGTGACCTCCCCACCTTCAGTCTCTATAGTGGGGCTGATGCTTTCATCCAATGCTGGAGGGGTTAATTCGTACCTGGAGAAAACCTTCCAGGACGGGAGGATGCAAAGCTGAGTCGAGGGCAATGCTGAGCACGGTGACTACGTGAGATGTCACAGTTACACCGTACGATGCCATTCTGATCGGTGTCATGGGGAAATGCTGGAAGCAGCTCCAGGATGCCAGGGAGGGAGCCGGGCTGGAGCTGCAGGCGCAGGTTTCCTCGGCTGCGTGAGGCACAAATTAGGGACCATGATGGGACATAATGTGACTCTTCGGGAGGCACTGAGGTGTGTGTTTTGGGGTGCATTGGTGATAAAACTGCTTTTGTTTGATGTTCAGAAGTGAAGAGGGAGGTTGGATAGGCAGCTCAGCCTGGGGCAAAGTGCCATTGATGTCCCTATCCCAGGGGTAAGGGTGCTCTCCTGCAAAGGGCACCTCTCCCCTTGCAAATCAATTCCACTTCGGAAACCACCCTGTAGAGAAGGGCCTCACCACCAAGGGGGGCTTTATTTTTGGACGTCAGCAAAGCTGGCGATGGTGGCACATAGTGAAGCAACCGTTTGTGTTGCAAAATGCCAAAGCCTGAAATGCCCTGGCAGCTGGTGGTACCCTTCGCACTCACACAGGTACCAAAGCAGTTTGCAAAGTATAATGTCTGTGCAGAATCTGAGGTTATAGAGAAAAAAATTGAGATTCTAGAGCTGCTCTGCTCTGGGTTGTCCTACAACCCTGGTCAGGAATGGGGAGGGGGCTCATCCTACCCTTATATCCACTTGCAAATTACTTGCAAGATGAAGGGGCTCCAAGCTGCTGGCCTTGTTTCTATGGAACAGACCTTAACAAAAGGGGAAAAAAAAAGTATTAGCTCCGGTTCATGTATGGGGTTTGGATTTCAACTAGGAGGGGAGGGGAGCGGGAAATCAGACATCGAGGTGTCATGTATGTGAACTAATAAAACTGGGCCAGCAGATTGAAGATGGAGGAGCTGAGGGACTGTTTAGAGGTATCCGTCACATAAATGAGGAGGTGGAGGAAGTCTGGATGATAGTAACCCCATATTAAAAAATTCTGCCCTGTCAACAAGCGAAGAACTACATGGTGGAAATACGCCTGTGCTTGTTGAACTGTGAAACCAGATGTCTTAGAGCAATAACTATCGCACAGGAGGCGGGGAGGGCCGAGAGGAACACGTTTGCGTACGATTAAGAAAAAAATACATGCTGCTACAGCCGTGGTTTCAATTAAAATGGCTCAAACCAAATATTGTTCCTATTAATGGGATGTCCAGCTGTGACACCACCATGTAGTATCCTTAGACATTCAGCACAAGCAACATCTGCAACATAATCCCAGCATCCACACAACGAAGCCAAGGAGCTGAGAGGCAGCTCACATTTTTCCTGGTGGCTCAGCCTAGATGAAAAGGCCCTCGTAGGAAAAGGGGAAAAATACAGGCATGGGAGAGGCAGAAGGCGATGCAAACTGTGCCTAATTCATATCTTTGGGTAAATGAGGATTTTGGCATGTAAAACTGGGAACACGGCGTAAGATCAAGCTTTAGACACAGTAGAAACAAGTCTTAGTTACTGCAATAGGAAGAAACCGCTGTGCTGTTTTTCCAAAGATTAAGACAGCTGGAAGAAGCAGCACTTTGATTCCTTGCAACATTTAACCTGTGTTTAAAAAAAAACCAACCCAACCCTACGTTCCAGCTCTGGGATGGGAGCTAATAAAGTCGAGGTTTGCAGAACAGGAGCTGTTGCCACCACTTTAAAAGCGTGTTGACTTGCAGTGTGTAAACTCATCTGCGCTCTGGAAACATATTATTTGTCCCCTGAACAAGACCTTGTGTCTCCGTGCCCTGGGAGGCGAGGCAGACGCCGAGCGAGTGGTTCCTCACCTTCCTCGCAGGAGCTGTGTCTGGGGAGGTGGGAAGGAGCCGTCGCCAGCACACGTCCCAGCCCGTGCACGTTAGGGGGTAGCAGGGTTTTCTGCAAATGTCTCACCCTATTAACAGCACTGGGCGAGGGCTACGGGGCTTCAGCTCCTTCTCTGCAGCAGGTGGGCAGATATAATCCAGCCAGGACTGTTATGGCAAAAAGAGATCCAAAGATGTCCCCAAGTGAGGACGGTCCGTCCAGCAATGGGGCAAAGCACTTTTAAGGAGGTCCCTGTCCCACAAAACTTGACCTGCTTGACTGGACTCATGTGAATTGGCATCTCTTGTATGATTTGTGTTTTGGAAATGAGACTCTCATGCATATTTGAATGACTGGGCCCAAAACGTGCTTTGGTGAAAATATCTTAAATAAGAACTACAATCAAATGTTGGAATTATATTACACTGGATTGGTATGCTGACTTTGCAATCTGATTCTTTCTGAAACCCCTCTCATGAAGTCTTGTTCTTTAGAGATTGCTACAGAGTGTAAGCAATGCCTCAGTGGCAAAATAGGAGTTAAAATCACAGATCCGGCAAGACTTGGAAGACCTGTGGAAGAAAGCCCCTAGCTCCTGCTTGGGAAGGTAAAGGGATACTGAAGGGAAGCAGATATTAAAGCAGAGAGAAGGCAAGGCAGAGGAAAATGTGTGCCCTTGGACACTGGTATGAAACCTGTAAGAAAACATAACCTGTTGCGGGAGAAGAAGGGGAGGCAGGAAAGTGCTGACTTCCTAGTAGTGATTAAACATGAAGAAGTAACTTGGAAGGAAATTGTGTGTATGGAAAATCACTGATTCTGTGGAGAAACAAATGAAGAGGAGGAAGGTGTGCAGGTACGTGGGAAGGCTCAAGCCCTGTCCTCTTTGCATTCTGGTCCTTCTCTCCGAGAGAGAGGGAAGCATCAGAGGGGATGGAGCAACAGTAACGGAACAGAAGGATGCTGGAAAATCGCCCTTCAACTGACAGCTCCTCAGATTTGTAACCCACAAATGTGAAACACTTGCAAAAATTAGTAAAACACGATAAATCACTGACTTCGCGATTCACTGAGTCACAAATGTGAATTTTGCAGTCCCAGCCTCCTGACGCTGCCAAGTGGAAACTCTGCAAAGTTGTCGAGTTGCGACTGTGGATTTTGCAGGGTGGTGCTGCGGCGTCTGCAGATCTCTAGACTTGCAGATCCTGCAGCGTTTCTAGACCCTCCATGGTGCTCCTCATTACCTTTGCAGGAGCCATCCCAGACCTTTTCTATAGCCTTTCCAGAGCTGCTTTGGAGGCAAACCAAACCTTTCCTGGAGCTTTCCAGAGCACCATGGAGCCTTTCTAGAGGCAACCGAGAGCTCTCCAGAGCTTCTCTGGAGTCCCACAGAGCCATCCCCATAGTACAAGTACAAGGTCTCCTGAAGCAGTCCCGGCTCTTTTCAATAGTCCTTCCTGGAGCTCACAGGGGCTTTCTAAAACCACCCCAGAGCCTCTCTAGAGCCCAGGCAGACCTTGTTCTAGAGGTATCTGAGAGCTTCTCTGGACATATTCTAGAATCATCTCAGACATCCCCACTCCCAACAAGACACTTCAAAGCTTTCCCAGAGCCGTCGCAGAGCTTCCCTGGAGCCTTTCCAGAGCCTCTTGGAAGGCGCGAGTTGGCAAAATCCAAAGTCAGAGCTTGGCAATTTCCTAAAGTCGCAAGTCGGCAATTTTGGAAGTCACAAAATAAAGGAAACAGCTGTAAGTGACACGCAGTGGGACTGTGTTTCATTAGGAAACTTACAGAGACATGTTAACTCATGTTAAATTAGGTGTAAAATTGATCTTCACAATTTCCCTGTTGTTGTGTGTGTCATCAGCAGAGAGCAGAGTACCCCTGGGCTGCCGTTACATGTGTTTGTCTGCACCCTGGATACCATACGGGATCTAAACAGATGCTTCTTTATCAAAATAACATGCACTGGGGATGGATTTGAGCCTTCAGTATAGAAAACTTGATGGTGGTGATAATGCAGAACGTACAGATGTTAGCAGTGAGAGTCTGGCCCGTTTTACATGATGATCAGCGCGTCGGTAATGGTTTGGGTTTGCTGGGGTGTCTATTCTCAAAGTTGATATATGGATCAGTTCCTCTGGTGTGGGGAAGACACAGCAATGGGGTCCAAATCCTCTTTTAAACCTAACTAGATAGCTCCTGTGGTCTTAATAGTAGTGAAAGGCTTGTTCCAGCCCTTGTTCCCACTTTCAAATCCCTTTGAACTTGCTTGCATTCACAGCTAAAAGTTGTTCTTTGAGCCTCTGCTTTGTAATGGGGCCCCTCGTCTCTTTAGCAGTAAGGGACAGACAGGATTTGTTTGAAATAATTCACTTCAAGAGGAGGGTATTTTACTGAGCTCATGGACACCGCCAGCACACCTCTAACTTTCTGGTTATGTTGGGGCTTCAAGCTGCACTAAAGCCCAAGCTCCAGCTCCAGGTTTCTCTAAGCTTTCTGGTAATTAAGAAAATGATCCAAAATTTGCAGTGTGTGCTTTTCTCTTCCTTCAGTTTTGCTCATGGAGGTCTTGCATAATTCTTTTCAGGACCATGATGAGGACCATGACCCACTTCTCTAGGCGAACTTGGTAGGATTTTGAGAAACGAAATCTCATAGTCACAAGCCTTAGACATGAATGTCTCTGTGGGTTTAGCTCTACTCTTGCTCTCTACGGTTAATATTCTTCCTGCACTTCAACATAGTGTTGCAGGTCAGCTGGTGGGTCTCCCAAAAGGATATACAAGTCACTCAGCCAGCAAGGCTGTTTGCAGATGTCTCAATTCGTCCCTCACCTTTCCATAGCACATAAGCCTGTTGATTTTGTTTCCACCTGCAGTGTTACTCATGCTGCCCTTGTGCTCCCACAAAGGCACACCTATGCTTACTGAGAGTTTCTCAGTGGAGCCACCCACTCACCAGTACCAAAAGGGAAGGTCTTCCTTCACCAGGTGGTTTCTCCTGCCGGCATGCCAACTGTGTGTTCATTAACTTGTCCCTCCACACAGGTAAAGCAGGCCTCAACTCCGACCAAATTCAACCAGTTTAAATTCCTCTTTCAGTGGCAAAGCACAAAAATCTCCAACTTTTTCCATCTAGCACCTGAGCCCTTGTCTCCCCCAGCATCCCCCAGCCTCCTCGAAACACCCCTGCTTTGTCTCACACCAACGCTGCTTTCCCGTGCCTGGTGGAGGGGTGTTTGTGCATGTGTGGCTTGTATGGCTTTTATTTTTTCGCCGGGACAAGGAGCAGTGTAATGTCTGTCTGCTTTTCCTGCTTGTCTAGTTCTTAGAAACCACATGTTCTTCCTTCACCGGCAACTTCGTATTTATTAATCTGCAAAACAAGACTGCACACTTTTTGCAGCAGCAGTGGCGAGTTGGCCAGAGTCCAAGGAGACCCTTAGTCACTTCATTTACGCAGGCTGCAATAAGAGGAGGGCGAACCCGTTGGGGAGTAATTCGAACATTCAGACGCCTGCACCAAACTCTCATTTCTACCTCATTAACTTTACAGTTTGACAACTTCACAAGCCAGGGACTTCTGTCGTGATTGCTGCTGCACAGCCAAGTGGCAGACACCTTCTTTCAGTGTGCAGGCTTACTTCATGTACGGTTGCAATGGAGTTTCCTTCCTGTGCAGGGAGTAACTCCCAGCTCTTGGCTGGCAGGGTCTTCCTGTGGGTCACAGCTACGTTCGCGTGGTAATTGCCTGCATGCTCTTGTCGCAGCCTCTGCTCCCCCAGGTGTATGCCTGGCGATGGCCTTACACACCATGAACGAGTCCATTCTTGCTTTCGCCTAGACAAAGAAAAAAATCAGACTTATGTCAAAGTTATTTAAAATGAATTAACTAAGCCTGGCTTTACCTGTTTTGTCTCTGGAGATGCAGCTTTAGCTCAGCTTTAGCTGAAAGGAGCGTAGAATACGTTAATAGTGTGAGCTGGTTTGATGATGCTGAATCAATACTGGGTAAGCAGGTAGAGTTTGGATCACGCTTTGCTAATTTGTCAGCTAAAGGGGGTGGGGGGGTAAATGCAGGGTTCCCCTTCTGTCGGGAAAGCCTTTGGGCAGGGTGTGGCAGACCACTGCCCACCCGTGCTCTGGGATTTTGTCTTCATTCTCCCTTTGGCCCTGACGCTGTACCTGTTGTGCAGCCAG
>NW_008825253.1:996666-1000617 GCF_000699105.1 Pygoscelis adeliae
AACGCACATAAGAGTTTCCCGCATTGGGTCCTCGGGACTTCCACTCCCCAATTCTGCAGTGCAAGGCTGCAACTTGGCATTAGTGTCAGATGCCAAAACCCAGTGTTTCTTGAGATCTATGTCCTGTCCCCATTAACAGACCCTCTAGAAAAAAATCTTGCATGACCACGTGTAGGATCTGTACCCAGTGCCCTCTTCCTAATGTTGAGTGGACCTCAGCACAGAGAGTCCGAATTAAAAGCTTTGGGTTTTTTTGCCTTGCCGTAAAGAACATGACTCAAAGGCACCCAGGGAGAGGCGCAGGGTTGGAAACACAGCTTTTATAGCCCTTCTTCTGTTTATAAGGATGTTTTAACCTTTCAGAGTTTCCAAGAGCTTATTGCACAACTGCCGGCTGGGCTTGCTGATGCCTTGTGCTATGGCAGGTGATCTGAGCTGTGCTGGAGTGGAGGGCTCCAGGAGGGAGCAGAAACAGCAGCGTAACACCAGCACCCTGAGCCGGAGAGCCTTAGGATAAACCCAGAAGCAATAGTTGGGAAAGGTTATAAATCCTCATGCTTCAGTGCTCTGCAAAGCTCTAATTAACAGGGGTAAGGACAAAACTTCCCTTTTGGGCGCGTTGGCCCATAGCTGCCGGTTCACACTTTCCTCTCAAGCAGTTGGGCTGAGTCACTCCTGAAGACGAGGGAGACCCAACTCGATTAAATTCCTCTCTCGAAGCCCAGCGTGGGGATTCCTGCGGCTCCAAGGTAAGCTGTTTTATTGAGTAGGCAGCTTATGCATCCATCACTGCCTGGGGTTTCAGACCCAGCCCTGGCTGGTGGAGATATAAAACGATCAGCTTTAGATGATAGCTCAGAGGCCTGCCAAGGCAACGTGGCTTTGTCCTTGGTGAGATACATATCACCAAGGCAGTGATCCAATGATGCAATTACTGCACACTGACCTAGTTTGAGCTTTCAGACCCTGTCAGTAGCTCAGACTGATCTCACATGAAAAAAAAGGTATAAAAACCAGGAGTCTAACTGGAAAAATGCCTTCTCATATGGTGTTCCTCTGCCCACTCAACAACAGAGGCATAAAGATGCCTTTCCAGAAACCTTCCCAGGTTCCCCTTCAACCCAAAGGCCATATCACAGAGAAATTACGCTGGGAACATGGACAGGAAATTTGTTTGGCTGCAGAGGGGCTGCTCGATGGGGTGAGAGCTGGTTCAGCTGAGGGAACACAGGGAGGTCAGGGGAGGGACTAAAGAGCAAGGTGAGAAGTAGAACGCTGCTGGGTATCGCACAGTAAAGCCTTTGTTTGTTGTTACGTGTGAAGCACCATAGATGTGGAGAAGATGTTTCTTCCTGGTAGCAAGAGCAAATGATAGGATAAGGTCCTTCCTTAACCTGAGAGCAGTGAGATTAGATAAGGCCATGTCCGCATAGTGCAGAATCTTGTCTCGCACCCGACACCGCTGAGAGGTGCAAGGCACCCTGCAGGTGTGGAATTAATTGCTGCCTTTCCTAAAACACGTTTGCAATGTGTAGATGTCTTCTCCTTTCGTAGTGGATAACTCAGCAGGAGCTTCATCTCGCAGGTCAAGCCAAAGAGGTGATCCCCCGGACTTTCCTGAGGGTCGGTACAGACCAGAGAGTCAGTGGTGGGAGACTCTAACCAGGAACAGTTAAAAGGGACAGCACAGTTCCACTCTGAAAGATTAAGAGGCAGAAGAAGATAAAACGTGTGGCATAACCCCCTCCAGTTATAAAGTGCTTCTATTTTCCCTTTCCTCTAATAGAAGATCAAAGAGGTGTTTGATGAAATTAAAACTTTGGGCCAGCTCTTTTGATGGCATAAATTGACTTCACTCCAACTTAGTGCAGGTGAGAATCCGACTTTATCTATTTAAATAAAACTGGTGCAGTACAATAGGTTATAAACTTGATGCAAGATTATTGTTACAGCAAATAGCTTAACAGATGCCAAAATGATTAGACTTATATATGTGAATTAGAATAGGAAAGGTCATGGCTGTAACAAAAACTAGAATATCAAGCTAGATTAATTCACCAGAAAATGAACAAAGAGACGGTGAATCCCTCCAACACTTTGAAACCAGCCCCTTGCCCCAGCCACAGTTTGCTGCACGGCGTTCGCTGGGCAAAGGGTTGGGCACAAAATACCCGCAAGGTGAATTTAATGGAAATTCTTGATCTTCCCCGAGCATGAGTGGATCAGACTCCTGATGAAAACTTGTTACTCCCTTGCTATTATTTACTTGGGCCCGAGCTGGGGGTTGAAACCAGCAATTCTGACTTTCAGCTCACCCTCTGCAAACTCCTGGTATCTCCACCCCAAAGGGCTGATCTCAACCGCAAAGGGTAAGTCATGCACCTGAGTTCACCTTCTGGGGAGGAACAGTGGGCACAGGTCACTGCAGTTGTCTGGATAGCAGAAGATAGTGTTTTCTGAGAAATTAATAGTTACACGTGATGTGCAGCCTGTCTCTGCTAACAGCAGGTAGAAGTTATGCCCTTCTTATTTCGGGTGCAGGCTGTGCAGCAGATCCCTGGTCTCTGGGTGCCCTGCACCAGGTGCTGCGTGCTGGCTTCATAGATAAGCAGCCTGGTCACTGGGTGCCGTGTGGCTCCCAGCACCCTGGGATGGCGCATCTGGGGAGGGGGCCTTGAAATGAACCCTCATTTCCATGACGCGGTGCCGTCATCCTGCTTGGGGCCCTGCTCCTCTCCCACATTAAATCATCACACAGGCGGTATGCAGTCATGCAGCAAATTAGACCTGGCGAAAGGTGTTTCCAGTTGTTCCAAATTAATTGGGTCACCCAGGCTGAATCCTGCGTGGCTCCGTTGCTCCCGGCAGCGGTGGCACGGCGGTGGCACGATGGTGGCATCACCTGTGTCCTGGGGACACTGCCACTCCCCAGCCCTTCTGCTGAATCCCAAAACAACCCACCTCGTCACCCCAGCAGCTCTTGCAGCTCGCTGATACGGGAGTGGCAAACGTTTGGACACTTGTTCCAAAACATAAAAAACGGATTATTTTTTTTGTTAGCAGCAGAAGGTGAAGAAGTTCCCTATAAAGCACGGCCGCATCACTGCATTTTGATCATCACCATCTTTAATGCTTTTCGGTGCGGCGAGGCAGGGTCTGGAATGAGGAGTATATTTAAAGAAAGAGCATTTCACCTTTAAAAACCTGCCCTCTAACAACTATTTCAACTGTATTTATCAGTCGGTGTCTGTCTTCCGTACTCAAGGCAGGTGGTGTTAGTTGGCAGCCAGGACCACTTTTTAACGGGAAGGAGCCTTCCTGCAGATGCAGCTTGTGGAGAAAATCAAAAGGACGAACACACGCTTCTCCTGACAGACGTGGTGTGATGCTGGCTGAGCTTAGGTCGCTCCTCACGTGTGCCTGAGTGAGGCTTGGAAGAAATCGCCCCGCGGGTCTCAGTGCAGGGATGAAGATCGGGTTCTCCCTGGTGCGCCCAGAGCCGCTCCCCGTGCCCTCGACCAGCCGCGGCTGCGCCTGCTGGAGGGAGCTCAGGGCTCATTTCTCCAAACAACTTCTCACTCAGCACCTACCTGCTCTCAGTACCACCGTTTCACCCACTTCAGAGGCTGGGTAATTTTAAGTGAATTCTCAATGCATGCACAGACAGCATGTCTGTTCTGTTATTTATTTCGCGCGATCCACCAAGAGTTAAAGGAGAAGAAAACATTTGGCTTTTAGTGGTTTACAAAGCCTCATTACAGCTGAAATAAAGTAACCACTAAATCTTGTGTGGTTACAGAGGTCACTGCTGTTCTGGCATGGTGGCGCCAATTCCAAGGCAGGAATTTCATTTTCCTCCCAGGAAAAGCGCGCACAAAGTTGAAGGGATGACAAGGGGCTGCCTCGCTGCGTGGCAGCGGGGAGCACAAGGGCTCTTTCATGTGGGGGGGT
>NW_008825253.1:1000672-1022673 GCF_000699105.1 Pygoscelis adeliae
GCGTGCTGCTCCCCTCCGGAGCGGAGACAACGTGCCGTGTTAGCGAGCTCCCCGGTGCTCGACGCTTCGGCCTCGCTGCTTTGGCTGGGGCATTCAGAGGGGCTTGCAAGCGGCTTTGAAACTTTCCTGGCTACCCCGTGAAATAAGTAGGTATTACTTGACTGTGCGCAGGGGTGGAGGTGAGCCAGGAAAAGACCAAGCCTCATAATGGCAGTTTTCAAAATGTCAGATGCTGGGGGTGCGTTTGGATACCCCAGTACTGGATATGCATCTCTAACCCCCACGCCTGGAGGAATCGGAGCTGGGGGTCGGTCTGTCAGCTCCCCGGCCGAGGTGCAAGACCATCCATGATGCAGATGAAGAAGCTGAAGCCTGAGGCCGGGTACCGGTGGACAGCCGGAGTCCTGGCCCCGGGAGCTGCTGTATCCAGTGATTTGCGGTCTGGACAGAGGCCGACGTTTGCAGGAAAATTTCTTCCCAGCTGGTATGTATTAATAGCTCTATACTGGATCTCCCGTAGCAATGAGATGAAGTATTGCATTTCCACAGCAGAGTGAAGATGGGAGAGGACAGAGCAGGGCAGAGATCAGCCAGGCGGTGCCAGCCAGGGGAGTTTATTACCGTCAGCACTTTGCTTTTCTGGCTGCTGGCGATTCCTAACAAGGCTGAAGGTTGGGAGAGCGGAGGCTGCCAACCCAACCTGCGTGGCTCCTGCAAACCTCTGGTCCACACAGAGATGCTCAGGAAAAAGAAGGGGACAAATTAAACCCTGAGAAAGGCTGGTGCAGACATTCATTCAGATTTAAAATGGCCTTAATTCAATTTCTTACATCACATGCCAAGTGAATCAAGCCGAGCTGAATCAATGGCATTTGAATTCTGAATGAAGAGGTCTGCTCAGAGTTTTAGGGTGGCTGAACTGATCTGCTCTAAATTCACACCTTTAATTAACTGGAATTAATTTTCCCGAGTGTCGGTGCATGCAGACAGAGCCTTGGTTGATTTAAAAAGAAAATTCCAGACTCAGCTTCTTTCCATTCACTTCTGTTCAGCATGCCACCAGCATAGCAAATTCAATAAAGCTGATTTATTTAATAAGTGTACTATAACAAATTAAATTAAACACGTTTAATACAAACAGACGATGCACCTCATTTAAGTGTTAGCTTCTTAATTAAAACCCGGCAATTGTGTTTTGCCCTTTTATTGGCTTCCTAGTGAAGCATGGTTGTAAAGTTACTTAACACACACACACTCAATTACTGGTCTCAGGTTATACGACTTGCCTCCTTCTCCTTCATATGGGCTTTACAATAAGGCAGGTTTGTTCCCAGCGCAATCAGCACGCCGTGCACCGCGTCTGCAAGGCAACTGCCTGCCTTTTACCAGGGGAGCTCAGCTGCTGCAGCGGAGCGAAGCACAGTGGATTTACAGTGGCTGCTGAGCAGGCGGATGGCAGAGGTCAGAGGATTTATAGCTGCCTGCAGAGCCCCGGGGCGCTGGGTTGTGGCGTTCCTCGGTAGCAGCAGCGCCGGTTGCTGCTTCCCAAGGGAGCGAATTCAACGTTTATCAGGACATCAGCAACAGGAGCAGCACGGACAGACAAGCTGCTGGGGTTTGACAGCAGCCCGTGTGCCTCGTGAAGGTTTTGGGGGAGCCACGAGGCTCATTTAGAGTGGGGTTGGGATTTTTGTGTCAACTCATGATTTCCCTGGGGTGCTCCAGCTCGTGCAGGGGGCCAGGAGCATTGGCTCTCTGCGCTGTGCTTACAGCTCCGGGGGGAAGCTCAGGGCAAGCTTTGCACTGGGTGGGGGGCAACGCCAGACCAGGGCTTTAGCCGGCAAAGAACCTGATGTGTGGATGGAGCTCGGGCGGTTCTTATCCTCCCTTCCAAGGAAGGGCAGCCCAGCCCTGCTGTACGGGTGCTTCGCAGCGATAAAACTTCCCCATGGAATAGCTGGTGCAGCTTCATTCCCAGCAAACCCGCTGCTCCTGCACTTGCTTCCTGAATTATGCATCAGCCATGGGAAGGCAAATGAAAGGAGGAGATTGTTAGAAGAACACTTCACATGAGGAGCAGTGCTATTCCTTCATGCTGCTGACATACTGTTGACACAGCCTTTGATTTACAGCCGTGGAAGCTGCAGCAAGTCCTGTGCAATCCGCGTTAGCATCCTGCTGGAGAGAGAAGGAAGGCTGAGCTCTCGGGACGCCAGGCAGCGGAAGATGACAGTGCTGGTCGCAGGCAGAGCACTGTCCGCCCCCGAGACGCTTTGTTTTGAAAACAACCATCCAGCTCTAATTGCCAATCTTATTTTTTCGTTATTCTTAAGACATAACGCTCTGTTCTCGTTGCTGTTTGCACTGGCAGCGCTCCACGTAACGCAAGGTTCAAGAGAGGAATACAATTTCTTGCCCTTCCGTATCTCATTTGTTTGGGCATCATTTCTGACTAATCCCCAGTTAATTACTTTAAGATGATGGCTTCCACGAATGAAAGAGCACCTTTGTGCTTGCTGTATTTTAGCACTTACATATCATCGTTTAGGAACACAACTCTGTTAGCAGATGAAATATAACAAGCAGTTTTGGCCTTTGCTTCCCTTGGGAGATGCTCTACCACCAAGCAAGCTACTGGCTTCTGTAGCACGGGTGGGTCAATCAGGGCCTTTCTCTTCTTTGTGGGTTTTGGTTTTTTTCTCACAAATAGTTTCCAAAAACCTTGGTGGGGATTAAAAGGACTTACGAAACCTTGACATTCTTCATTAGGAAGGAACATAACTTTTTGGCCAGTCCTACACAAAATACGTCAGCTCTGCAACATGAACTTCTTCTGTTTAAGCTAAAGGGGTAACGCTATTAAGAAACAGCAACAGTATGTTATTATTTTCTATAAGACCCAGTTACAATGCCTCGCAATGCTGTTCCGCGTGTTTCTGTCTTACCGCTTTGTGGTAAGAAAGTCCTAAACCAGCTTCCCGACCAACACCTACCAATGTGCTAATTACTGAAAAATTGAGAGAGGAACGATCTACTGAGGCTAAAAGGAATATGACGCAGCATATATAATTTCCATATATAATGGAAATGAAGTGATGGAAGTGAAGTTAATTTTTGAAAAGCTTTCATTTTCAATTTGCTTACATGAATTAGCATAATGTTATAGGAAAATGATGATTTCCAGCCTGCAAACATGTTTTCCTTGATACTTGGGACACTGCAGTCACTCGAGATGAGTATCTGTCTGTCACGGTTAGCTGCAGAACTGTATGTTGCATAGGAAAGTAATTTCTTGGCATGGCAACCTCTCTTCTTTAATATCTTGCTTTTAATTCTGACTTTTCTGTAACAGCTTAATTATAAGTATCTTCATCAAAGCCATTGGAGTAAGAAGTCTGCAGAGGCACAAGCAAAATTATGACCGTGGCATTTATTCTGAGAGCAAACTGAAGTAGTGTGCTGTTCATAAACTTCACATAAATACTGTGCTGCTGCCGCAAAGATAGTCAGATTGAATTTCTGGTGATTACCTAATACCCGTAATGCTATTTTGCTGCTTGCAAAAACACAAGGCAACCACATTTTGGAGCATGCAAAATCCTCTAATGAAGGTTTAGCAGGTGCATTAGAGGTGATTAAGAAAGAAGCCAAGCAAATATTTCGCCAAATGCCAAATAACCTATGCGGCATAATGCGTCTGAGCGTTGCAGTGACATCGTGTCAAGCTGAACATGGCAGAAATGCATCTTCTCTTGGATCTTTTCAATGGTGCCTATTTTTATGTTATTAGTAGTTTCTTCTATAACTGGATTGTACCCTTTGGTACAGAGCATGGGCCAGCATGAATGGTCTAATCCTATATGAAAGCAAACTCCTTGCTTTATTAGACTGTGTGTTAATTTTCTTCTCTGACACAGAAAATTCAGACCTTTTTATTGGCTCGATGTTTTTAGCCCCGTAATGCTCTCACTGACGTCATGTAGTTGATATTTGTGGTTCATTCCACTTCCCAGGAAAAGCCATTTGATTTTTACTGGTGGACTCTGACTACCCCCTGCATACAATTTACTGAATATTGGGGAGGAAATTTCCCCTCTGCATCCCCTTGGCTGAGAAGCTGGTCACGCTGCGTTTGAAGTTTCCTTCTAAAGCTTTGCACTGTCCTATTTCCAATGAGGGTAATTAGCTCTGAAACACATCAACACGGGCAAAAGTCTGGGCCAGACTGGTTGCTGGGCGTGCACAGTTACGCAGAGAGACACAAACACCTCTTATTTCTCTTTCGCCACCTTATTGCTCTACTCTTCACTAATTTTTCCCGTTCTGAATTAGAGAGCTCATGTAGCAAAGCTCTCCCCTCCTGAGGGTATGCAGACCCCCCGATGTCCCCAGACAAGTGATGCCCTCCTGGAGTCCCAGTAACTTGGACCTGCTCATAGACCCTTTGGAGCAGGAGCTCAGGAAACACCCCAAAATATCCCCTGCTGCCCCTGTTCCAGCCAGCCTGTCCTCATAAGAGCCAGACCGAATCCTCTTGTAAGTCCAGCAGCCGGCCAGCACGCTGCTGGCCGGTTAGCGTGGCTTCCTTTTACCCGAGTTTTGTAGTTACAGTGACCGAAGCTACGCTTGCTCCCATCCACGGTCTGTGTGTAATGAGAAAATCTTCTGGTGGTCTGTGTGAAGGAGAAAAGACATTTGCATCTATAGTCTCTTTATTATATTATATTAATCAAATGTTTGCTCTTACCCGAGGTGCCTGGTGATAGGGTGGTTTTGCAGATGTGCAGATGTGTGGTACAGGCGCAAGCGGCTGGGTGAGCTCTCGTGTCCTTGACGTGGCATGTTTTCTGACTCTTCTGCCATGGAAGTCAAACCAGAGAATGGGCCCCAAATTTCAAATACCTCTCAACTATGTAGTGTGTGGATGAGATATCTATAGAGAGAGAAGAAAAAGAAGGACATGAGAATGCACATAGGCTAAAACAATTAGAAATAAAAAATAGGAATAAAGATCATCATAGATATAGGGGAGCACCTAGGTGCCTACAAACCAGGGATGAAATAATTATTCTAGAGTTCGGTAGGAATTCTGCTTTACATCTCTGGGATACTTTACGAATCTCAGTTAATTCAAATCTACAGCATCCCTGCAAAGAACAAACCCAATTTCTAGGTGGGGTAAGTCATAAACCAGGAGGCCTGACTAAAGAAACATGAGACGCGTGTGACCAGACAACCATCCTTCCTCCCCTTGGGAACCCCGTTGGCAAAGGTTGGACAGAAGGAGTAATTAATACTGGAAATGAAAGGCAAATGAACTATTTCTGAGTAGGTGAAGGAAAAGGGAGAAGGTGACCTGGAGGTGCTGACTTGCTGCTTTGCCCCGGGAGATCAGCGTTCCTCCATGGGTATCACCAGCTAATAAGGAGAAAATGGGCATGTGGAGACGTGCTGAGGAGAGAGCCGTGAGGATGAAATACTAATGGCAGAAATGAGCAAAGTGTTAGGATTTTCTTATCCAACTCCCTTTCCCTCTCTCAGCTTCCCTGGATGAGAGCAGCCATGAGGTGCCGTTAACGGTGGGATTTCTCTATTATTTCTTTAGACCACAGGGCTGGGAGAGCACATGGAGTAATTAATTTTGACTTACAGAAGCTGTACTAAATTGGATAGAAATGGGTGAAAATAGGATTAGGAATGGAGTTTAGCCAAGAGCAAACAGAATTAAAACTCTCTAAGAGCAGGTCAACACAGCTGATATCATTGATGCAATGAAAGTAGACAGCTTGGGACGTTTTTGAGCAGTAGTGTAATGTCAGAAATTGAAACCTGCCCAGTACCCAACTAGATCAGAAGAATTAAAAAACAAAAAGTGATTTTTGTTGTTGTTGTTGTTGTATTTCTGGCTGCTCTATCTGGTCTGAGCTTCCTGACTTCCAAGGATTAATTTTGAAACAATTGTGCAGAACAAGCAAGAGTCTCCGTAAACCCCAACCTATCTAAATGTGCACAGTGCTTTCAACACGTGCACCGAAATCTAATTAGTATGGGATTATGCTTGTCACAAATCATCAGAAATGGAAGGATCCTCAACGTGAAAACCAACTCCTCTCCCTGAAAAGCCTTCTCACAAAACCCAAAGACAAACCAGACTCGAGACATTTGCTTCCGTCAGCCAGGGGCCACGTCTTCGGTGGTGTAAATTCGCACGACTTTGATGATGACAGTCTCCATCCACTGTCGGGCATAGAAATACTTGCACTGGAGGGCCTGGCTTAATCCAGTTTTGCTGCAAGGGAATAAGGACGCGCTGCTCTGGCTTCAATCTGGAGATTCGTTTGACCTCTCTGACACAGTTGATAAAAGTCTCGAGTGCATTTCGCATCCCATTTCCCATCCCTCTGCTTTATCCCAGTGTAAATCCTGCAGACTAAGCTGGCCCAGGTCCTGCTCTTCCCTTACCACTGTGTAATGCCACTGAGTCAGTCCTTGTCTAACCCGAAGTTGCTGATACCTGAATTTGCTGAGGAATATCTCTAGAAGATGAATGTCCAGCCTTTGTATAAGGCTTTTCAGCTTCACCTACCAAGTACTTTGGTGAACGTTAACTAATGAGCACAGAGCTTTACATTTCCCCTCTCTCCCTGGCTTTATTAAACAGTGCATCCATGGAAGGTCACAGCCAGCGGGTTTGTCAGTGTGTACAGTGGCTGCCGAAGGTCCCCTTTCATGTGGGAATCCAATTTCTGCAGCTACCGGGAGCTGCACATAAACATGAATTTCAGTTGTTTTCTCTGGGGTTTCCATGGTTGCTGGCACCGGTTTGTGTCCTTGTTCTAAAGTAGATGCTCCACAAATGTGTTTTCTTTGGTCTGAGATAGCACATAATATTGCTAGGAAACCTCAGAAGTTGGCCAGAGGAGCGGAGCGATGCCCCGGGGTCCACGTGGGGCCACCAGCATGGGTGGGCACGGCTGCTGCCCCGCAGCCCCGGGAAGGGGCATCGCCGGCTGCGGGGGCTGCCTCGTCCTCCCTTTCTCGCTGTGCAATGGCAATAGCTGACAGGGGATATTGGTGCTCAGACAAATGCAAGAGCACAAGTGCAAAGTCGAGGCGATAGGTCTTGGAAAAACAAACGCACTTTAAAAATCCCTCTGAAAACCAGCTCCCTAAACCTGAGACACGCGGAGTGCTGCGCTGAGCCGGGGCTGCCCGACGGGTTCCCAACCTCCCCTTTCGGTGCCTTTTAATTGCCAGAAACTTCCCTTTCCCTCATCACTGTACAATTCTGCAGGTGTTACATCACATCCCCAGCTGGGAAGATAAAAGCCGAAGCGCTGGCAAGCTCAGCCCAACACGGAGTCGTTTCTGCCGTAACCTACCCGAGCAGCCATGCGTGCGGCGTGCCGGGGGCTCAGCCCGTGGGGGCAGCGGGGCTCTGCAGGGACCCGCGCAATTATAACGCAGCCCTCGAGAAAACTCATGACGTCCTCGAGGGCTGCTGTGTTGGAAGAGGGCACACGGCCAGGGAGCGCTGGGGTCTGGCTCGGCTCTCCTTCGCTGGGTGTTGCCCACTGATTTATGTCAAGCGGGATTTCTGCCAGGTCTAGGGGCAGAGCACTGAGGTCTGCCTGCACTTTCTGGCTGCGAGCGAGGGACGGGATTGTCCCCAAATTGCACAAACAGCAGGCTGGGGCTGGGGGGGGACCCAGGGTCAGAGCCCCGCTCTGCCACTGACTTCTCACACGGCCTCTGCCAAGTCACTCAGCCTGGGGGTCTGCAGTGGGGATGTCACACGCAGCAGGGATGTCGTACAGAGCAGGGATGTCGTACCCGTTCCTGCGTGCCGTGGGACACGCTGCTGAAGCAGGATGCCCAGCAACATGTCGGAAGGACCAAATGCTCCCCTGCGCCCGAAAAAATTTTCAGCCCTCAAATTAAAACCTAGCCTCAAGTCTTGCAGTGCAGAGGTGGTAGTTTCCGGAATTCATCGTTTTTGCTCTGTATCCTTGTGCAGAGGGGTCGGTGGAACCGTGCGCGGTTGTGCCACACAGTTGAGGACATAGGGCTCATCCCAACATCTTGGAAGCAAACCCGGGTCCTCCTGCAGCACAGCGCAGCGGAAGGTGCCAGGACTCGGCCCTTTCTTTTGCTGCAATGCAAGAGGAGGGGGTTAATGCGATTTTTTTTTTATCTTGACAGCATCTCGTTACTGTAAGTCAATTTAGATCTCTGTCAGCCTACTTTTCCTTCCTCTGCACAGCATTTTGCCTCCTCCCCCTTCCTCCTCAGAAGGTAATAGTATCTCCTGCTTAGGCATGCATTCCTTTATAATAAGGTATTATGCCTCTATTTATATGCATCTTAGGTGCAGTCTGAGGCAGCTGCTGCTCTCCAGGACCCTGGGTGAGGAGCAGAAAATTGAATTCAGCCTGGAATGTGCGGGTGCAGTTGGACATCTGCACCCGGCCAGGGGCAGCCCTTTCCCTGCGTGTCTTTAATAACGAGATGATGCTCCTTTGGCTTCGGGCTGGTCTGGCACGGTGCTCTGTTTGGGGTCCTACCAGCTGCAGGTGAACCGTGTGTGTAGACCCAGGACTTTGCGAGTTCCCCTGGGCTAAGAAGGTGTTTGCGGAGACCCGGCTCACCTGAGCAACCCATCGCAGCAGGGTCAAGGCTCCCAAATTGTTGCCCTGTGCAATGGATTCAAGATTTTGGCTGCTCCCAACTGGCTGTGTATGGTTTGCATGGCAGATGTCTGGGAGACCTGTCTCTGCCCCCCTGCCCGATATCACTCCCTTGCTCTGCCATCCAATACCACCGTGACGAACGCAACACAAGGACCCAGCTGGACTGAACTGAAATTGTGCATTTCAGCAGCCCTTTTTGGATTAAGCTATTACAGACCGGACTGCTCAACCGCACCAACTTCCCGTAATGATTTTCAAAGCAATGAACCCTTTTCCTGGGACGGGGGGAGCTCGGTCCATCTTCAGCAGCAAGCAGCTTTCGCAGGATGATACCATAGCTCTGCACAAATGATACGAAGTCCCTCTGCTTTGCTGTTTGGCTTCTCCCCAGGCTAAAATCCCAACCTCGGGAAAGTCAGTGTGGTTTTTGCTGCTTACTTTAATGAATGCCATGCTTCCACCCGGTCCTTCAGCTTCTACAAAGACCGTGTTTCACCTGAAACATGACTTTTTCCTTTGAGCCAACCCACAATGAAACCTGTGGACGTGGCCTTTCCCCTCTCACATTGCAATGCGGTGGAGGGCTCTCGCAGGGACCTCACACCTCCATCGCAGCCGGGGTCAGGGTGCGGGAGAGGCGATGCCAGGGCAGGGCGGCCGGGGCTTGTCAATGAGCTAATTAACGGCCATGCCTCCAGTGTGGGAGCCCAGGGCTTCTCCTCCCTGGTGGGAAGAGGGCAGGGTGAGCGGAGCTCTGACATCAGCCCTTCCTTCCTGATTAGCTCTAGTTCAGCCTGCGCTAATGAGCCTGAACTCTGAACCCCCCCCGGGAGAGGGGGGGATCTGCCTCTCTTGGGCCTGATACTGGGGGGATCTGCCTGGGAATGGAGGCTGGGTTATCTGCCCGACTGAAAGCCTGTGTTTTCCTTCCTTGCTGTCTTTATTTGCCATCAGGATCATAACACAGCCCAGCTGGCAGCGCGGGTGAAAGTGGCTGGTCTGATTAATTGGTCACTGGCATACAGGCTCCAGCCTCCACCAGGAACCGGCAGATACCCCCGATTAACCCTTTCAGCACCCGGCGCTCCCCCTGGCACGGTTTTGAGATGGTCCAGAGGAAGGAGGTGATAAGCCAAAGTTTGGTGATGTCCTGCTCAGGGGATATGCAATCCTATGGGGGTGTGTGGATCTGTGCATCCTCCGACATAGCACCATGATGCTGCTGCAGCTCCTCGGCGAGGCGGTCCCCACCCCGAGCTGTTGGCTAGCTAATTCATGGGGGTGGCAACAAGGGGGAGAGAGGAAATTGTGGGTTGAGTTAAGGGTCTGTGGTGTTCAGGTGGGCTGGTTTGCCACCGTGGTACTGGCAGAGGTGCTCTGGCTGTTTCTGAGATGGCATGGAAAATACCTCCCCATTCATTCTGGTCCTTCCTAAATCCCCATTTCCACCACGGAGTTTTCTTAAATACTGACTTTCAGGAGCGTTTTTGTTTTCAAAGGGATTAGTTTACAAACAGCTCAAAATGCTGGTTTTGTGTGATAAATAAGATGCAGCTTAGCAATGAGCCTGATCTTCTCATCTTTCCAGGGATGGAGACGGTCTTCAGTGCCCATCAGCCGATTTAAACATTCCTGACGCAGAGGAAGGAGGATGTGTGTCTGCTTTTTGTCCTTGCCCTCTCCAGGAATTGCAAGCTGCAGACACCAGTAGGAGCAAGCAGGGAATTACTTAGGTGTGCTGCGGATTCTCCGTCACTTGAAGACTTGAACCCCAGGAGTTTTTTGCAAAGATCTGCTACGGCTCACACAGGGCTTATAAGCTTGGTGTGGAAAGGTATGTCCTGTATTATGTGTGAAGTCAGACTTGATGATCATAATGGCTCTGTCTGGCTGTAAGAGAATAACATCCCATGTGGGTTTTCCTTCTCTTTCATGTAGGAATATTCTCGAGGAAGGCTCGCAGTGGAGGTGAAATGGCAGATCAACACTGAAGCAACAAGCTGAGGCTGCAGGGAATGGCTCAGGGGGAAAATCAAAGGGAAGATGTCTTTGTTACCAACCCAGCTGCAACTTCCTGCTTTGGCTAGAAAGTACCCTAGGAGGTGACTTGTCAGCGGATCGCATGCCTTTGCCTTGCCTTGCTTCCCCATAATAAGTGAATAATGAACCTGTAGGGCAAGGGGAAGGTGGAATTCCCAGAAATTATCATCCCGAGGTAAGCACAAAGGGAGCCTCTGTCTTCCACCCCTCAGATCCCTGTAAAGAGATACAGCTTGTCGGTGAAGGAGAGGGCTTTCCTCCACTAAGCACAAGCTATAAACAAGGATTTTTCGATCGAGTGGCACTCCTGTCGTTGTGGAGTCATGCCTTTGAGTTCAGGGGGGGTGATCTGGACTCCATCCAGGGTCAATGGACTGGTTTCCATCAGGGATGTATTCTTCATAGTTCTCCTTTTTGCTCCCCCAGCCTTTAGTCCTTATGATGCCCCAGAGCTCTTTCTCCCCTCAGGGTTTTTGACGTATGTGACGTGGATCTTGTGGCTCTTGCTGTGGTGGAGACTTTGCATTGCGGCTCATGGGGCGAGGGAGGCTGGCCACCCTGCTCTGGCATATTTGCTTAGACCAAACGGGATGTTTTCCTAACTGACAAGTCAAATGAACTCCGCAACCATAATGTACATTTCATACCGAAAATGTAATTTTATTTATGGTGAAAAATGGAAGAACAGGACCCAGGCCTTTTGGACGGGCTAGTGGGAACACAACCGGTGTTTTGACAAGCAGCTCAGTGGATATAGCTAATATGTTATCCAAGCATATAAGTTATTTTGGGAGAACAATGGTGACATTTTAGTATGAGCCACCGTTTTCCAGCAAAACACTGACATTCTGCAAGGGAAATGCCTTATCTTTCAAAAGCCGAATTGTTCAGGTGCAGTGACAGAAGTGCAAGCGTGAAGCAGATTACTTCCATTGGACTTACTTTGTTGGTGGATATACAAGACTTTGCTATTTGGCCTTTCAAACCCACTGGCGGTGTTAGGGTGGGTGTGAAATGAGGAACTCGCGGGGAAAAGCTGGTGGTGGCTCACCTGGATGAGGAAGCTGGATCTCATGGGCTTGGGGAATCTGCCCAAGGTCTGATGCTATCCAATCTTCTAATTAACGATCAGGACACCCTAATGGAGTGCATGCTTGCTAGATTAGCAGGTGACCCTTGCGCTGGAGGGACTGCCTCATACAGGGTGGCAGGTTGGAACTCAAAGTGCTCCCAGCGAGGCTGAGTGGGTGACCCCCAAAACAGGATCTACTGAGGAACAAGCGCGAGGTACTGCAGGAATAACCTGTGGGCAATTGGAAAGGATGCAAAACAACCGGACAGGCAGGGGTTCTTCAGAAAACTGCCTGAAGATTATTACAGGCCACAAGGCAAGCATGAATCAACAGCCTGATGGAGAAAGTGAAGGGACGAGGGTTGTCTGGCCTCAGGAAGAGAGAACTGGAGATGCAGATGAGAGCAATCTTCAAAACACTGCTGCAAAAAAGAGGGAATGATCGGTTCTCCACATGCATGGTGGAGAAGAGAAGAGAGGGCTTAAATTTCAGTAAAAAAGGTTCAGACTGAATTTTGCTGAAAGCTGCTAAGGTGGGAGGATAGTGAAGCAGTGTTACAGGTCTCCTGTCAAGATTTGTCTGCTTTAAGAGCAGATTGGCCAGAAAGGACAGTGGAGAAGCTGATCCTGCCTTTGGGCAGAAGGGAATAACTCAGTCCTTCCTCCCTGCCAGGGCTGATGCTGTGGCAGTACGATTACCCGTTCCCCGGGCAGAGAGCAGCAGGAGCACTCTCCATCAGCCTGTTAGTAGCTTTGTTTTCATGGGGCTGATGAGTTGCACCCAAAGGGCTTAGCGGAAACCTCAGCTCCATTCCTCTGGAGTAGAAACAGTTTATTCTTGCAACCAGGTATTTGTTAATTACCTTCCACCCGGCTGCGCAGCCTTTCGCTTTGCCATGATTATGTTACTCAATGAAAAAGGATATGTGGTAACAAGTCAGAGCACGGGCAGCAGAGGAAGGCTAACGTTTCAGTTTGCTTGTGTGCTAATCTGGACCCTCTTCTCCTAAATCCTCTTAACCTCTGTGGTTTTTTTTCAATCACCTGTGTTTGCATCAAACATTGCTAGCATGGACAAAAATTGAGCAACAGAAGATATCTTCACTTCCAGCCTGATGAGCTCCACTAGCTAACTAACCCGCTAAAATATTTATGAATAGACTAAATGCTGATAATTTGATCTAAAAGTGTCTGGTCGCTGCTCTCTTTCTTGCCCCGCCTATTGTCTAGTTGTGCATTGTAATTTTAGGCTTCGCTTGAAGTACTCATCTTTTAAGACAACTGTGACCAAGTAATCAAGGCTGTCATCACAGCAGAACCTGGCTCTTGAGTCAAAAATCTCCCCACTGGTCTTTTTTCATTTCCTGGCTCAGCATCAGGGGAAGAGATTATGTGATCTGATAGGTAAAATTATCCCATCAGAGGTGAATGTCCTAATAAAAGGCTTTTGCAGGCCTGGTTGTATGATATCCCTGAGAAGGCTACATTCATTTGGAGCCCTTTATTGAAGGGAATGCTCAGTCCCTATGGAAACCCAATGGGACAAAAGGCGATTCTAGCTGCTAAGACACCCACAGCTACACACATACACACAGGTCAAGGATGCAAAACTGTTGTGTTTCCCTGATTGGAGGGAGGGGAATAAAAAGGAACAACAACAAAACACCCCAAAGTTGGATGTTTGGCTCAAAACTGAGAGCTGCGTTTTCCCAGCTGGTTAAAATTTGGGGTGATGAGCACTGCTTGGCCTGTCTGTCCAAAAAAAAAGAGAAAATGATCTAGAAGTCTTAATTGGCGCTTTGGGGGAAACTTGATCAGGTTCAATGAATCTGCAGAAAGAAAAATGGAAATCTGCCTGGATGACTTTCTCCAAGACCTCTGCCCGTTTCTCTTGCTGTTCGGTCAGCTACTTTCTTTTTTCAGTGGGTTTTGAAAGGAGTTTTTAAAAAGTGAGAAAAAACTTTCTGAGATTTACTTTGAATGATGCAAAATGGTTAGTGAGGGTGAGGAAGATTGCCTGCTGGGGACTGTCCTCTCTTTGCAGAGTCCTGCCCGGGAGCCGGTGGGACGCGATGCACAGAGCATCTCCCAGCTGCTGGCTGAGCTCTCTGCCTCGGAGATCTGAGCCTGGGAGGTTTCAGCAATTGGAGGAAGAAATGAGGATGTGTCCCTCTATCAACCTGGGGGATTTTGGGGAAGGAGGAGGGCAAAGGGGAGAAGCGGCTCGCTGTTTGTGCTATTAGGAGTGGCTCAAAGAGGTGTGGATATTGGTCAGAAGGAACCGAAGGTGGGTGCCAAGCGCGGGCTCGCCGGCAGTGAGCCGGCGAAGCGGGCAAAGGTGTGGTGGATCGCTTGCCACGGCAATGCAGTGGATGAGCTGGGCCCCTTATCAGCCCTGCCTTGGCAGTGTTTGCAGAGTCCTGCAACTCGCTTTGGCACACAACCCCCCCCCACTTCAAAGCACGGAGCACCCTCTGCAAGGGCTGGGATTTGTTCCTGCTTCTTGGGGAGGCTGGGGGAGATAGAGGCGAGCACACTGCACATCTGAAAAGTGTGTTTTCAATTAAAAGAAGAAAAAGCTCCAAAACACACAGTGGGTTAAACATTACAGTAAAAAGCATTCAAGCTGCTCTTCCATTGCAAAGTAACCAACAGTTTATGTGTGTGATTGCAGGCAGGTGGTTCCTGTTCGTATTAAAAATGAGTAATCCAAACTCTCAGAGGGTTTCTTCAGAGACAATCTGGACAGACCTGGAAGTCCAATGTGCCTTTTAAACCATTAATGTTTCCCCTCCACGTCCCAGAATTCTCCTTTCCAAGCATTTTTAAGGAGCTCTTGGCCAGCGGATCAGGATCATCTCACTGTGTTCAGGGAGGGGAAGAACCTGTTATCATAAATTAAGAGATCCCCCACTCCCTGCAGTCTTCATGGAAATCTAAACCGAAGCTCCTTGCGGGTCGTGGTGGGTGGGTGGAGGCTTTGCGCCTGACAGGGTGACATCCCCACCCCATCCCCAGCCTCCCTGGGGTCTACCAGCATGGCTCATGCCTCCAAGCTCTCTAGTAGCTGTGCTGGGATGGGTTATGCTCATGCCTGGTTGAAATACCCCGCCGTGCCCCCAGCACGGGCTGTTCACCGCCCATCGCGCTGCATTACGCTGGAGCAGAGACTCTCAGTGATGTTAGCACGCTGCTGACATCTGAGGAGGTCTATACCGCGGGCATGTAACAGATCACTGCTGTGCTTCAGGGCCCGGTGAGAGCCACCTCTGCGTGTCTGCAGGTGTGCGTGGATATCTCCATTATCACCATGGCTTTTTCTCTGCCAGTGCCAGCTTTCTGCCTTGCTGGATCCTTGCAAGGACCCTGTGCTGTCCTACTGCTCCTGCTATTGCATCAGGCTGTTTGCCTGCTGTCTGCATGCAGCGTCTTACCCAGGAGGAAGGGTGCCAGCCCTGTTGGTGGTCCCAGGGACTGCAGGTTGATATACCCTGCTTGCTGGTCCCAGAAAATACAGGTTGCACTGATGAGTAGCCCAGACCTGGCAGCCTTGGGTGCAGGGAGGATGGGCATCCCCTCGGCACACCCAAACAGGCAGGTGCCTCCTGCATTTCAGGATTTTGGGGCCCTGCTCCAAAGCACTAGGCTCCCCAGGCAGAGGCGGGCAGGGAAGCCGGTGCTGCAGCCGCCCTCGTTGCTGTTGGGCTCATGTTTTCCTGCTCACCTTATGCCACAGTCCCACTTTCGGTCATGGTCCCGGCAGTTGAGAAGTGGGTCCCTTGCTGGGTTTGTTGACTCCCGCGCAACAAATCATCTTAACAAATGGGTTCCCTTAATGCCTTGATGCAGTCAGACCGTTTCTCTGCCACGGGATTACAAGTCCACCCAGGCTTGCAGGAGGTTCTTGCTCAGCATGACGTGTGCAAGCGGTGTGTTTGGAC
This sequence comes from Pygoscelis adeliae, assembly GCF_000699105.1. Taxonomy (NCBI): domain Eukaryota; kingdom Metazoa; phylum Chordata; class Aves; order Sphenisciformes; family Spheniscidae; genus Pygoscelis; species Pygoscelis adeliae. The sequence continues at coordinate 1,016,416 of NW_008825253.1, forward strand.
AAGGGCTGTTCCTCAGGTGCCCTCTCCTGTCGCTGCTTTGCTCTAGAAACACCTGATCTCTTTTGAAGGCATCATGGCTTCAAGTCCCCTGTGCTTTCGGGTATAGTTGTTTTGAGATTCTCATCACCAAAGCCCCAGCCCCTCTCCCTATCTCACAAAGGAGGAAAAAACTTAATAATATTTTAGAAGAAGGCCTGAGGGCTGCATTGCAGTTTAACTTGATCACCCGGGGGAATAAAAGAATACCACATGCGGAGATCTTTTACTTAACATTGCGATGTTTAATCTTGCCCAGTCAGCAGTTTTTGAACATATTCCAGGAAAGCTTTTAAGCCTGATAAAGCCGGGGCTTTTGCATTTTCAAGTGATACTTTAGCTACAAATGACATGCTCTACTTGTCATTTGGCTTTAAAAGAAGGTAATTAAAATCTTCCTAAGAGTACAGTTACACCGGGGGAAGAACTAACATAAACTAAAATAAAAAGAGAGAGAGAAGCCCACAAAAATGCAATTTAGCAGATGAAAAATGTAAAGGAAAACTGTTAAAAGATAAAAGTATCAAATGCACAATAGCAGTTTGCTGAAGGAGGACTAATGATATGGGAGGTACTAAGACTTACACAGGGAAAGCATGGGCAAGGCGGGGGAATTTCCAGCATATATTATTTGCAGTTTTTAGGGCCACTGGAAGCCGCAAGACAGACTTGCAACTGTCCATTGCAGTCCTGGCTGCAAAAGACATATTCTGTTATGCAAGGTGTGAAGAGAAGGTAGAAGACAAATCCAGATGCAAGCCCTCGCCCAAAGCTGGGTGGGTGCATGGGCAGCTTTTCAACAAGAGTTTTGGGGGCAATCACTGTCTACGATGGCTACCTGAAATGTATCGGGCTGGGTTCAAAGCCATTGTCTTGTCTGGCTTTTGGAAGGGCAAGGTGAAGCTGGTTCCCAAATGAAGTCAGGCGTGCTGGTGAATCCATGCAAGGTTATTCCCTTGATGGAGGAAAGGGTGTATGTTTCCAAAGGGGTTCCCATCATCCGTGCTGGACAAGCGAGGTCCAGAGGGAGGTGCAGCCCTTGCACAAGGGTGGCAGGAGCAGGGAGAGGAGCTCCAGACCTTGCCAGCCCCGCCGGGCACACATCTCAGCACTCAGCATGTTTCGCCCCAAAAGGACCACAGCAGGAACTTCTTCCCTTCTCCTTCCAGAAAGCCTCACACTGTTGAGTCATTGCTAGTTTTGATCTGCGGAGAGGAAAAGGAGTATGTCTGAGGTGCATCATTCCCAAAGAACCTTCACTCCCAAACAGCTGGAACAGTTCAGAGATGTTCCAGTGTAAAAATGGGGAAATGAAATTTTCTCCTAGGATAACATCAAGCCTGCATCATTCAACAGCCTCTGGCATACTCAGCCGTTGAGAGAGGCCTGCTGATGAGTTCAGCAAAAACAGACACTATCCATCTCTCTGGGATCAAATGTAAAATAAGAATCCTTTTTTTTTTTTTCGGGTCATGCTCTGATACCAGACTGGCCGGAGCAGCTGGTGGTTTGAAACCTGGAACTTCCCTCATGACAGCAGATTCCCCTGGGGCCCACGTATTTATTAGTATCATTTGCTGCTATAAAATCAGCAATCTCTCTGCGTGTTCACTGCATGTGGTAGTTTCCCTTTGTTAGTGATTATTACTCCCTGATGCCAGTATCTCTGAGACAAAGTCTTCCTCCCTGCTCCAGACGGGCACAAATGCCAGCAGGGAAGAGAAGCAAGCTTCTTCCTCGGACAGCAGAGCAGAAGAAAGATGATTGCAACAAGTCCAACCGCACCCCACTTCTTGTCTTTCCTTTCTGCAAGTCAAAATGAGCCCAGTAAGAGAGACAAGCTGTCTGCCAAGAGCCCCTGGAAGGACTTTGCTTCTCACCACAAGCAGCATGATGTGAACAATTTGGTGTGCGTGGAGGGAGTGGAGGCATTAGGAGGGGAAAAGCAACGTGTGCTGCTTGGGATGGAGCAAAGTGGTTTGATAGTCGATCCTAAACATCTGTGTATGTGTCCACAGAGATGCTGACATCCGTGGGAGGGTCTGGCTCCTGTGGGAACATCCGTCAACCCTTCTCTATGCTTTGGGGCAAGCCAGAGTACACCGGAGGATCTTCTGGTGGTCGCAGGAGGATATAGGCAGGACTGTGTCTGATTTCCAGCCTTTTTTGCCCTCTGTGGCCTCAGGAAGGCAGGCTGGACTCTGCTGTTGTCTTGATGGGGAGCCCCAGGCCAGTTTACGAACTGTGATATACTCAGTTTTTTATGGTGAAGGGACCTGTGTCTCTACCCAGAATGGGCCCTTTTCTGTGCTAGTTGAACATAGTAGGCGTGGTACCCGTGGGCTTCCCTATTCAGTCTGAACCCCAAATGGTGCCTCTGCCTGGATCTCTTACCCAAAAGGCACGTTTCATTTATCTCACATGTCTGTTTTGGGCTTACAGCACTGCAAGGGAAAAGCTGAAATAAAGTGGTTTCTTTGTTCTTCAGTTCCCATAACGTCCTTCCCTTCATGACTGACCCCGCACAGGGCTTGTACCTGGTCCATGCTGCATGTGCAGGTCCCATCCGTGGTCACTGGGACTAAAATTCGTCCTGTGCAACTGTTACACCTCCCTTAGAAAGCACATGGCCCCCCCGAGCACTGGCAGCGGCTGGCATCAGCCCTTTGCCATGCAAATGCCTGCTCTCTCCTTTCGGGAGACCCCACAGGGTCTTTTCAAGAACGGGTGGGTTGGTCCGATGGGAAGTGGTGGTGGGGAGATGCTCTGGACCAAAGCCACCCCCAGGCGGAGGGACCGCCAGCTCAACACGTGGCAGCCGCGGCACGGCACGGGGATGGACCTGCCTCCCCGTGGTGGAGGCGGCCTCTTGGTGCAGCACATCACCATCAAAGGCACTTCAAGCTGGTTTTCCCCTTGCTCTGCTGAATAGCCACCTCCGGCTCCAGACAGAATCGTCCCTGGGGTTACACCTAACACAAATTCCTCCCTGACCTCGAAATATTCAGAGCACTTGAAAGCTTTCCTATCCCAACAGACTAGTTTTAGCACCTTGAAGCCTTTGCTGGCGAGTCCCAGCAACAGGTGTAACACGAAGAAAACCCAAACCCAGAAGCTGACATACCATGCTGCTCCCTCAGAGACTGAAGGAATGGGAAGAAAGTTGCATGCAGTAGCAGAGATGAAAGATGCTGCAATGACTTTTTGCTGACATGTACAAATGTGATCCTGACTATTAACTTTAATGACCTGCCATTATGTGAGGGAAAAAGAGGGAGGGATCTAATTTTTTGTAATTACTTTAATTGCCACCCTGTGGTCTTGTTTCGTGCTGCTGGTTTTGCAGTCAGGTGGGAAAAAAACCCAATTCCCCCCCCCCCCGACCCACCGGTATCTCAGACTTGGGTTCTCTCCTGTCCCTGTTATGCAAAATCAAATCATCCAGGGAACCTAGAAAATGCTTCTGCAGATTTAAATGCTAAACAAGCGCTCCATTTTTTAATATGGCTTTAAAATGGCGGAACTGCAGCTACAGATGAGTCTTTGTAATTTAGATATAATTGAGCCCTTAAACAAACCATGGGTTTGCAAAGCATGAGCCAGTGGAACTGGGAGAGGCCGTAAGTAGAGGGATAGAGCGCATTTCCTTGTGTATGAGGAAGACTTGATTGTGTAAGGGCTGTTTACACCAGTTAAGGGCTCTGTTAAAGTTAATGAGACTAATTTCCTTCACCGAGTGGCTTGCAAGGGTCAGAGGTACAGCATCGGGACCTCGTTGCTGCAGGATTTTCAGTCCCCATACTGCATATTCAATAGTATCTATCATCAGCTAATTGCCCCATAAATATGAATGATTATTCCATGAACAGAAGATTATTACAGTGAACATATTAATATTTAGCAGTCATGCTTTTCATCTGTTGTTCAAAATGCTCTACAGAACGGGGAAACGTTCATGTTCTTGGTCTTAGAGGCTGAGAAAGTTTGGAAGAAGAGGATGAAATCCAAGAGCAAGGCCAACGGGAGGATCCAGAGGAGAGGCCAACGATGCACCCGTGGGGCTCTGCTGTCTCCAGGCTGTATTCATGTGTAAGCCCAAACCCAAACTCACCCTCCGGACTGGGCTGAAGGAGAAGTTTTGGGTTCTGCTCCAGCCTCCCCGCTGGACTGGCTGCATCTGGAGAGAAACTTGTTTTCTTTTCCTGAAGCCCTTTTTTTTGACGGAAAATGCGAATTCCATGACAGTGAAATGTGATGAATTTCTGATCATTTTGCCCAATGATTAGCTTTGGATAAAGCAAAGAGATAATTCTGAAAAAGCACTCAAAGGTCTTGTTTTGACATTTTTCAAAATGTACCACTTCAATTCTTGTTTCACGATTTCCCTTAATTGTATAAGTGGTTCCAAGATATTTTCAAGAAATCAATGAGAGGGATGGTTTCAATTTGATTGAAATGTAACGTTTTATATGACCCATTCTACTTTTCTTTCAGTTTGTGATTTGCCAAAAGTTAAAAAATAAAAAACCCGGTTTTGATCCAACCCCAAATGATTTTTTCCTTAGTTTTTCAAAATTGCCAGTAAGCCTCCAAACCTCCTTTTTCTTACAAAATCCTGCAGCTCCCTTCAGTGCCTCCCCACTTCACTTTCCCGGCATGTAAAATATAGTAAATAATTTCCTGTCTAATGGAAGGGTTGAGATAATGGACTTCAGGGCTTTCAGGCCACTTGGAGATCCTCAGCTGGAAGCAGCTTGTGTGTTAGCAGAGAGCCTCAGTACTTCTAATTAATTCTAACTCTCCCACCTTTGGGAGAGGCGGAAGCAGGAGAAGGGAAGGGTTCAGGGGCCGAACCCTACGCGGGGACATGTGCATTTCTGGTGGCTCCACACCACCATCAGATAGCTGCCTGCAGAGCCTCGGCGAGGTTTATCCTGGCAATAGGCACAGGCTTTCACACCTGTACCCAAGGCTGCGCATTGCTGAGTTGAGTTTGGGCTGAGCGCCCAGGCTGTGAGCTATTTCGAAGTCTCAGCGAGCTTAGCTTTTGATTTGAGGCTGAGCTTTTATTGTCGCAAGTTGGGGGAGGCCTTGTATGCAAGCAGAGCGCTCGGCGGGTGTTAATCTTCAGCCTTTGACATGTGCCCTGTGGGGTACGAAGCGTAGAGAATTGCAAAGTCAAGACCTATTGTTGCATTCACCTTTCTCGCCACTTGTGCAACCTCCGAAGCGTTTTTCTAACGAGTATTTGTGTTCGTTCTTTGCTATTTTACTTGAGTTCTTGAACCTGCTGAAATTAAATCAAAGGGAAAATGGATAGTATCTTTGGGACTCCATAGAAACAGCACAGCTCCTCTGGGACAAAGATCACATAGTTTGGGGGATTATGCTGGAAAGAGTTTAAAAGAAACTCCATTAGAAGTAGGACGTACCAGAGATGACAAACTGCTGCCCACCCGCCTCCCAACTCTCCTACTCCGTTCTGCAGATCCAAGTGATTTTACAATCTCCAGTGAGCTCTGGAGGGAAAAACAAGCGTTGGCCTTAATCAAATCCAAGTGAGCAGGTGTATCGGTCCCTCCCGTTTCCATGGGCTCCTGGGAGGGGAGGCTGGATGACTGCCCTTGCCTGCATGGCAAATCTGGTGGCCTGTTTCAGGTCTTGGGGCCAACTCATGCAAGGGTGTGGAGTTAGCATTGGTCAATAATTCAAAGCTATGTCCAGACAGATCCACCCGGCATTGAAGCCTTGGGGAAGTATCACAAGTCATGGTGTACGACTGTAGTTCAGACAAACTGAATCAAAACTAATCATAAATATATGTGAATAGTCCAAATATACCAAAACCAGACCTAGCACCAAGAAAGAAGCTATGTGCTGAACAACGTTCTAGTTGGGCTGCAGTAGGAGCACTTCCTCATGAAGAGGGCCCTCTGTCACTTCTTCTTGTCTGTACTCTTTGCAGGGCAGGCTGAGCTTGGGGTGATGATATCAGTGCAGTGTCACTTCAGAGATGTGTGTTCCCCTCTCTGTTTAGACAGACAACATCAGAAGGGCTGCACAGAGGAAGAAATTGTAGAGAAAAAACCTGGAGCTCTTGATACTGAAGTTCCTAAATGTCTCTGTGATCACCAGCCCCCTTTCTGCTAACTGGCAGACTCAACCAAGCAGGACAAAAAGGGCATGGGTTGTAAAGCTGAGCATTCATGCTCCGGGTTGAAG